>NC_083478.1:19030466-19135466 GCF_030014155.1 Tachysurus vachellii
GCTGTGCTGATGTTAATTCTTTAATGCGCATGTTATCCTTCCGATTTATTTCTATTACTTTTCATTGGGGAGAAATTTAGCACGGACTCTAAATTTGAATAAGGAGTAAAATAAATTAGTGATGATTTTCACAAAATGTTTTATTTCTCTTACGGCAATTTGACATGTAGTGTATATTTTAGGCTTTAACTCGTCTGTGGGACAAATCAGATCTCAAGATTATCACTTCCTCACCAACCTTTTTTTTTCTCTTGAAGTAATTGTGCCATTTCAGCTTTATCTCTGAATGAGTACTGACAAATTTTAAATAAACATATTCTTACAGAAAACCTCACCATGTCAACGATTCCATCTTTTTAAAATCTGTTTATTCAGCAGCACATGCCTTCAGCATAAAAGTTTTTGTTGTGGAGTTTCTAATCATATCAGGAAGATAAATAGAAATGCTAAGCTAGGAGCTGATGATATGCAATTATGTGGAAAAAAGGAATGCAAGAATCCAATCTATCCGGTCACATGGTGGTGTATTAGATATGTGTCCATTTATGTGAAGTAGCATGACTTTAAATGATTTGGGAGAAAAGCAACACATTGTTTAAGCTTACAATGTGAATGCAGGCTAAATGAAACAACAATGAACTGATTACAAAGATATATGGTGATGCTGGCTTACTGGTAATGTTTAAACATGAATAAATATAATATAAAAACAAAAATAATACAATAGAATAAAATATAGCTTTTTCTACAATGATACTATCAACATGGCAAAACGTGCGGTTCGTATTTGAGAATTTAAAGTGATGTGCACAAAGACTTTTTCCAGCATTTTGAGACATTTTGAGCTACTTTTTCTGCAGCCAGTGTTCATTGTCTCAGCATGCTATTAGCCGTCTCAGCATGCTATACTTTATCGTCACCATTGTGATGTCCATTTTTAAGTTTGTGTCCTCAGTTGTAACTGTCCTTGCGCAATGCTGTTCGGTCTGTCAGGACGTTCTGCAGGACAGGGTTCTTGTATTGGATGCTGGTTCCCATGCTGCCCAACAGAGAACCCGAATAACACCAACAGCACAGGCATGACTGAGGAAGTTTGGAGAGAATGTTAGCAATATATATCCATAAATCCCCCATCTTCTCACTCACTCATTTTCTAGCGCTTATCCGAACTATCTCAGGCGTCATTGGGCATCAAGGCAGGATACACCCTGGATGGAGTGCCAACCCATGGCAGGGCACACATACTCTCATTCACTCACACACTCACACACTACGGACAATTTATCCAGAGATGCCAATCAACCTACCATGCATGTCTTTGGACCGGGGGAGGAAACCGGAGTACCCGGAGGAAACCCCCGAGGCACGGGGAGAACATGCAAACTCCACACACACAAGGTGGAGGCGGGAATCGAACCCCCAACCCTGGAGGTGTGAGGTGAACGTGCTAACCACTAAGCCACCGTGCCCCCTCCCCATCTTTCCCTCATTAAAATAAGAAGAAGAAGCAGAAGAAAAAGAAGAAGAAAACAGCCTCAGACTTGAACATGTACAGCTATTAATCACAGACACAAAATAATCTCACTCTATTATCATGATAGATATGAAGACGTAAGATAAGAAATTAGAAGAAAAGATGATGGATGGAATAAGAGGGAGAAATGAATGAGTGAGAGATAAATGGAGTGTCTGTACCTTAAAGCACTTTTTGAACTTCTTGCTGACGAGGTAGAGTATGATAGGGTTGATGCAGGAATTTATAGTTGCCAGGTTTATGCTGAAGTAATCAAGCACTAGAAGGAAGCTAGCAGAAACAAACAGGAAATACAGTTACAGTGTTGCTCTTAGCATGTTGCCAGTCCCTGAATAAAAATGTTCTTTAAAAGTGGTGTAAACTTAGTTGCTAGGCAATCGGCCAATACTGAAGAAGCTGCCCAATTAGCAAACTGGAAAAAAAGAGAGCAGCTATTATATTGGGCCAAAGTTAATCCACCAGAACCACTAGAACTTCAGCCATGTTTAAATCCAAGTTCCCAATATTTGCCTAATTTCATTTTGTCTGCTGGGCCTACATTGGGCCGTAAGAGCCAACAGAATTTCAGTTAACTTAAAATTTTTACCTTGTCAGTAAAAATAAATCACCCCTGAACAGAGTTTTAATGTTAGAGTTAATGTTAACCTAACACTATAACCTAGTGAACCAGTGTTAATGTATTCATCGATAGAGACTTAAAAGCACATTTGTACGTCGCTTTGGATAAGGGCCTCTGCCAAATGCCGCAAATAAATGTAAATGTGAATGTAAATGTTGGGCTAGCATTGGGTCAACTTAGCGAGGTTGTTATAAAAATGCTCCTTAGTCAATGTTGGCACAATTTTGTACTTCCACCTAAAATAAATGCTAATTAAAAAAAAAAAGCAAAAAGTAATAATGGAGGCTAGCAATTTTACTAGCTAGAAACTAGCTGATAAGCCTTATAAAACAATCTAAAGATAATATCAACGTTTACCTCAGTTGTTTTGACAAATGTTTAAAAAAAAATAAAAAGGCGCTGAAAAAATACAGTTACAAAAACAAGAAAACCAGGCATTTATCAAACTATAAAGATAAACGTATGCTAGCTTCTGGTTTCTGCTAATAGTGGGAAACATTACAGATAAAATGAATTAAACACTAAACAACTGTGAAGAAAAGAACTGTGAAGAAATGTAATCTGATTTTCTCACTTGAGCAGATCACAGCGCTGAACGTCGTGCTGCAAGTAAGCCATTTTCTTCAGAATGCGACTCAGGTGAAGAGGAAACCAGCACAGAGCGAAAATTAGCACCAGAGAGAATACGGCCTTCGCTACCTCACGTCGCTGCCAACAAACACACATATTCACCTTCGTCAGAAAGGCACCACAATCTGAGCATTTCAATGAAAATTATACCAGCTAATAAAGTCTACATACAAAATATTCTCATTTTAATTTACAAGGCTTCACAAAAATGTCACATGTAAAATACAGGATTAAACAATTCATCAATTTTTAGGGATTTAAACATAAATAAATTCACTGAATCACCTCCAAATGACTCACCTGTTTGATGTGTTCACTGAGTGCGATTCTCAGACTTCCTTTCTTGTAATTCAGCATCTCGCAAGTCATCAGAGTGTAGAAGATAGCTGTACATGCTAACGGCACGCAGAAGTAAAACCCAAACAACCACCAGTCCTTTGCATCTCTGTAAAACTAAACACCCAGTTTCATTTTACTATTTAATAGTCCTTTTTTTTTTAGTAATCTCTCAATACAAGAGGAAAATGCTGATGTTTATAGAAGATCTGTTTTGGGTTGACTATCACTGTACCTTTTCAAGTGCTAGCTATCAAAATGGTTAGCCTATACAGACGCTAGCATATGATTAGCTTTATAGATGATTAGCTTTATAGATGTTTCTCTACTTCACTTTTTACTTCAGAAATTTTAAAAGATTTATACACTCAATTAATCTGTGACAGGGAAGAAGATAAAACATAGACTTGTCATATATCTTTCCAGGAGTATTGTGTTTTTTTTTTGTTTTTTTTTTTACAATGTCCAAACTTGATGTTATACTGTAATAGAGTTTATCTTAGAGAAAGTGTAGTGGAGTGTATAGTGTGTGTGTGTGTGTGTGTACTTACAGTCATAAACTGTGATTCTGGCTTGAGCATGC
Source organism: Tachysurus vachellii (assembly GCF_030014155.1). Lineage (NCBI taxonomy): Eukaryota > Metazoa > Chordata > Actinopteri > Siluriformes > Bagridae > Tachysurus > Tachysurus vachellii. The sequence goes on from NC_083478.1 coordinate 19,034,169, forward strand.
AGGTCTGTACAGTCACATTATTGTGATCAAAGCTGACCATGCTAAAGCCCACAGCTTCAGGAACAGCCAGTAGAATGGACAAAGCCCAGATACACATGATCTCTACTGCAGTGGAAGCTGGGATTCCCACACCTTGCACGCGGCTCCATGAGGCCACGGCACGATACCTGAACACATAATACATTAAATAAAACGAATATCTACATTCATACGTCACCTGTTTACAAGCATGTGTATGTACATGTTTGAACATGTGTCGTACCTGTCCACACTGAGGGCACACAGGTTGAGCACCGTTATCCCTACTGAAGCCTTTTGCAAGAAGGGAAAGAGCTTACACAGGAAGAGTCCAAACCCTGTGTCATTAAACGGCCATCTCATCGCCAGCAACTACACCGAAACCAAGAAATGCACGAAACACACATTCAGGATGTTATTTGTTTTTCGGTGGAAAACCAAAAGCGCACAGTGTTCAAACTGTAACACACAATGTCCTCATGTACCGTAACACACATGAACAAACAGTGGACAGATACCATTTAAGGGCAGCATTTATAAAGAACCTCCTGTCCTGTAGTCAGTGTGTTGAGTGGTACATCGATAGAAGATCCAAAATAAGCATGTCAGAGTGACCGATAACAGAGACAGCTTGACGCACACACACACCCTTACACTCACATGCGCACACACACTATCAGTACTTGTGAGTGATGGTGAAGAAACCCAGGCAGTGATAGATAATGATGTAATACACCAGAACATTTTGAAATCAAGATGACTGCAATGTAGAGAGTATCTTAAAAGCCAAATTCAATTCGTGTTACCAAAAAATATGACCGATACATTTAGTTATCAGTACATTTCTTTATGGCCACAAACTTTAATAAACCATAAGTTGATCTATATAAAATTCTACTTTTTTGTGTTACGGTTGCACATGCTTGCACATATAAGAAAAATATCTACTGGACTGGAGATATAACATCAGTGTTGTTGTCCTGAATATATCTGTCAAGTTCTAATACTTTCAACCTTTAGTCAAAAATATCTGACAGGTTAAACCATCACAAACCAAATCCCCCGTGACTCATGACTCACTAGACTCTCTGGTTCAGTCTAATTCGATTGTGACTCACTGGAGTGTGATTAAACAAAACCAGAGCTGAATTTCTCTAAAAAAAAGACACATACACACACACACACACACACACACACACACACACGCACACACACAAACACACACACACCTAAGAGTTAAAAAAGTGATGTAATGTTAAGCACTTCTACTCCAAACTGTTCAAACAAATCAAGGATTTATGATCTCATTATGATCGATAATATTGTTACTGATCTTATTACACAATGTTCTTGGAGAATATTCTCTCGGTGAATATAGCTCAATTCCTAGGATGTGCAAAGAGCTGTTCCTGGGGTAGTAGTGGTAGTAATGGGTAAAATTGGGAGTAATGGTGAAGTAGAGGTAGTAATGGAGTAGTAGTGGTTGTAATCGGGCGGCATCGGTAATAATGGGGTAGTAGTCGGAATATAATCATGAGGTTGCTTTGTTTCGAATCTGCCAATAAACAGATGTAGTAATAGACATAAATCTTAATCTTAGCTCTAATGACATCCTGAAGTAAAGCAATACCAAAAGATGACAGCATACACTGCCACCGCTTCACTGTTCATCGTTATTTGATCCACAGTCCAAGCAGCAAGCACTCCTTCAGGAGAATGCAGTGGGCTTTACTACATCTACCAAATTCATTTCCTGTGACCTCAAGAGACCCTGAAACCCAAAACTCAGGAGCTGCTTAGGATTTATTTACATTAGAGCCGCAATGCAATGCCAATATCTGTATCTGTAGTGCATCAAACATCTGTATCTATATCTGTAATCAAAACAAAAGAGAATGTGAACTTTTTCCAGCCCAAAGAACTATCACTAAATACTCATAATAAACTAATTTAAAGGATGATTCATTAAAAGCTGTAAATGCATCACACTTATGCATGAATGTGGTGTTTGTTTACCGCAATCTTCATATCTGACTGCTCACATCTGTGACTTTTTTGATTTTAGCTGAGCATCTTATATAGTGTGATGTACAAAATATGAGAATGGCACGAACAATACAAAGAATCTGAAGAAGCTACTTAACAACATGAAAACCTACAGGTGTATCCTGAGTGGTTTAATCTAGTTAAAGTAGCAAATATGGCTTCTCTGTGCAGTTTAGTGGTGACTATGCTACCTTATAGATGTGGATGGGGATGTCAATGGCGATGTAAATGAGGTCTCCCAGTGCCAGGCTGGCGATGAGGGCATTGGGGCCATTCCTCATGTTCTTGTGGAAGCATATGATCCTTAGCAACGTGGCATTACCCACAACTCCAACCACAAAGATCACGCAAGACAGCACCGTGTTCACATACTTAAACGCGACCCTCATAGACGTCCTGCGCAAACATGCTGGCGGTGGTGGTACAGGGTGAGCTTTCACTGATCTGTTCCCAGAAGTGAGGGCTGATGATGATGATGATGATGATGATGAGTGTAAGGAGGCAAGAGTGGCAGGTTTACGTTCAGGGCTCCCACCCTCACTTGGGGTCAGAGGTGAAAGGGTGGCATGAAGGTCAGGAAGCAGGATGGCAACTGGGTCACTAGAGAACAGGAAGTTCTCTGAGGAGTTTGATTGGCAGTAGCTATGTCTCATCAGCATGCAGGATATGGTTGCTATTAGCACCGTGACCCAGGGCATCTTGGGACGGCACGCTTTAATGCAAAGCCAGAGGGGTGTTTTTTTTTTTCTGAAATTTGAGTAATGGAGAAAGAGAAAATCAGGATGTTAGAATGGCAGGACTGAATGGCATCACTATTACTGTTCTTGTCTTTATTTTAGAATTCAGTTTATAAGACCGTTCGATTTAAGATCGAGATTAGATTAGCGAGAGTGCGACGTGAAGAGGAAGTTTATCAGCTGAACGAGTAAACAGTCCTGAGTAAACAAAAAAGCAGAGAAAGAGAAAGAGAACTTTCTGTCATTTTCTATATGTAGCACAAAAGTTAAGACTAGAACACAGCAGACAATACAATTACAAATCACTTAAACGTTTAAATGATATTTTTAATGTCCCTTCAGCTACTTGTCCTTTTGAGTAACAGTTGTTCTGCTCATTTTACATATAAATGTGTATATTAATGTCCGTTATCACAAAATCAGTATCATATTAATCAGTAACATTCTAAAATCCCAATTACAGAACAAACAAAGAGGAAAACAAGTCCGAAAATGTGTCTGTTTTTAAAGAAAGAGATTCTGCACTATTTAGAGTTTCAGTTTTGTGATATTTCCTATGTGAAGTACAAAATGTTCGAATTTCATCCATCTGTATTTACACATTTCGAATGCACGCTGTCATTAAAGCAAAATGTGGATGTAGGAAATGCTAAGAAATTCTGACATTCATGAAAATATTATTCGAGATTCTGCTTTTCAAGAATTCAATTACAAAAGAGTATGCTCATGAGTGATTTCAAATTTCTGCAGCAAATAATAATAAGTATATTTCACTCACCTTGTGGGAATGTTGTCCTAGGATCTCTTGACTCTCCTGAATTAAAAGTGTCCTTTAAGATCCTGGCAGGGTGATGTGGAGTTTAGAGAAGTGTACGTCTTGCATTTGCACATGCAGAGGAGTGTGTGAGTGTGTGTGTGTGTGTGTGTGTGTGTGTGTGTGTGTGTATGGGGCTGTTTTGACAGCTGGGGCAAGAGAGGAATTGAACTCCTTTTATAATTCCTCCCTCCTCTCTCTCTCGCTCTCTCTCTCTCTCTCTCTCTCTCTCTCTCTCTCTCTCTCTCTCTCTCTCTCTCTCTCTCTCTCTCTCTCTCTCTCTCTCTCTCTCTCTCTCTCTCTCTCTCTCTCTCTGTCTCTCTCTGTATCTGTGGCATGTGGGTTTCCTGGCGTCAGTTCTTATTTCACATTTTACATACTGAAACCCCCCCCCCCCAACAACCCCAAAGATCATTTCACACACACAAAGACATGTACAAAGACACACACACATGCACACACTAATTTAATTTAACAAATGACTCCACGACGTAAAGCTCAGCCTATTAAATGCTAACTGGAAACTGTTTAAAGCCCATTTCAATTGACTTTTCTTTTCAACTCGTGCACTTCAGTACAACCGCATACAACGTGTGACATTTAATGTCCCTTGAGGCACCAAACACTACAGACACGACTGATTCTCAGCTACAACAAACTTATAGTAATAATTAGAAGCACACAGTCCACATGTCCGTGGATTTTCTTTCAATTTAAATCAAACTGAATTAATAAACTGCCACAATACAACCTGGTATTGACCTCCAACTACATGCTTTTTGGATACTAACTGAATGATGTTGTTCCTTTAAGAACATAGTTCAGCTAAAGTACTAGCTAACATTCCTTTAATTTATAACAGTGTTTTTTGATCAGTGGGATTTGTGACTCTTTGTGTCGATTCTTTCAGGTGAGCAATGGGGGACTAGCGCGTCTGAGAGGTTTTATTATTATTATTATTATTATTATTATTATTATTAATAATAATAAAGAGTGCTTCCACAAGAAACTTCCAGCATTTTCCACCCAAGCATGCTGAACTGTCCCAACAGTAATCATATGTTTCTTACTTCATGACATCAAAACAGCTCATCAATACAATTGAGTAGAGTCGTCTTATTATTACTATTGAAATAATATATATATATAATATTATATTATATTATATTATATTATATTATATTATATTATATTATATTATATTATATTATAGCTTATATTTAATCCACTGTAAAAACAGTCCTTAAGAATATCATCAAAACTTAGAAATGTGTTGAAAGAAAAGAAAAGAAAAAAAAGAGGCTCATTGGCTAGTAAATGTGATTCACATATAATGTGGTTGAGGCAACACAATGATTTTATTATCTTTTTTGAGATTAATTGGTTTTGGACCACACACACACACACACAAACACACACACACACACACACACACACACACACACACATACATTAAATCTACCCTGGCAACCTAGACAGATAAACAGACAGAATAAAGAGATAAAAAAATATATATATATATATATATATTTTGTTGAATGTATTTCTTTTTTCATTTATTCACTGTAATGACTGAATCACAAATTCGTTTCTTTCTGAGCAGATCGAAGGTCACCCTGTGCCGAGAGGCAAACCTGTGGAAGCAATTACTGTCACGACCTCTTAAACTCTGACCCCACAGTGAATGGCACTACCTTAAATCTAACTCGGATCATCTCTTTTGGCCAGATGAGCTCATACATAACCATTACCCTGATTAATTACAGCAACACAACAAAGCTGCTCACAGAGATGTCACTTACAGGCTGGTGACACCAGTGAAGAATACAGGAAAAATGCTTATTTTACTTTTACAGGATGAAACAGACACACAACGCTCCAACTTTATTAACTCAATTCAGGTGCTGTGCACCCTGTTTACACACATCTGCTACTGATGAGCCTCAGAACAAGCGCAATTAATGTGTGTGTGTGTGTGTGTGTGTGTGTGTGTACTACTAATACTAGTAAAAGGCCCAGAAAAGACTGAATGTGGGATGTGACTCTGAATCATATTTTCCCCCCAAATGCCTGTACCTGTATCACTCACTCACTCATTTTCTACCGCTTATCTGAACTACCTCGGGTCACGGGGAGCCTGTGCCTATCTCAGGCGTCATCGGGCATCAAGGCAGGATACACCCTGGACGGAGTGCCAACCCATCGCAGGGCGCACACACACACACACTCTCATTCACTCACGCAATCACACACTACGGACAATTTTCCAGAGATGCCAATCAACCTACCATGCATGTCTTTGGACCGGGGGAGGAAACCGGAGTACCTGGAGGAAACCCCCGAGGCACGGGGAGAACATGCAAACTCCACACACACAAGGTGGAGGCGGGAATCGAACCCCGACCCTGGAGGTGTGAGGCGAACGTGCTAACCACTAAGCCACCGTGACCCCCAAATATATACATTTTAATTTAAATTTTAATGTTGTTTACTTAGAAAATACAGCTGCTTCGGAATAGTTGTGTAACTTCAGATTCTACGTTTGTCCATAAAGGACAAAAATGGTGGAGAAAAATAATAAAAATACAAATAAAGATTTTTTTTTAAATGTTAAAATTAATATGGCTGTAAGAATTGTTCTGGAACGCAACTCTGCACGTGATGATTCCCGGTCGCTTAGCAACAGCGATTCTCGAATGTTCTGAAAATTTTCATTCAGTATTTTAACAGTGTTTTAATTTCACTGCTGTTTCATCAGGTAGGTTGTGTGTTAGGAAACTTTATTTTAGTTCAATAAATATTATAACGAAGCTGAAATATTCTCGGTGTGGATTAGACATCTGTAGAAAAATAACAAACGGTATTTATCTTGAGTTTGTTGTAGTATAAGTCATTAGCTAAAACGCTGTGTTTGTGTTTCCTGTTGTGTGTTTGTAACAGATATGGACAGAATGGAGGAATTGGCGAAACTTACGGTTTTGCAGGAGTTTATGCAAAATCAGATTCAGTTCACTGATAAAATGCTAAGTTCACTGAGTGAGATCAATACAGAAAGGAGTCGACTTTCTCCTGAGGTGTCTCTAGAATGGAGGTGTGTGGGTTTGTTTACTGATTATAGACAAACGTTTACTGACTTAAATAAGCAGTGATAATAAATTGCGATGGTTAAAATTTGACTGTGTTAATAGTGTGACATGTTTTTTGACTAATTGTCTGTTCATTTTGAATCAACATTGTTGACAGCGATGATACCGAAACTTCCCTTGATGAGGTAAGAGAGTTATAACATACTAAGTATGGTTGATATTTAACATTAATAATGTATAAGATCTGATGTGATGTAAATAAGCTGGATGAATTTACTTCATATTATTTCAGTATGTTTTATTCAAATATATTTCGAATATTTATTATCTAATATTACTACTACCTCTTTGTAAAGAGTCTGTCTGTGTTTCTGTCCTGTTTCTGTCTGCTGTCTTTCCCGGTTGTTAATTGTTTGCTCCGCCTACTCTTTTGTTCCCATGGACATTAATTGTACTCCTTCATCCCCTCAGGTGTGTTGTCTTGTCTCTAATTAGTTCTGCTGTGTGATTGGTTCTTGTCTCTTATTTATACTCTGTTTGTTCACTTCCCTGGTGTTGGTCGTTGCCTCATGTTGGATGTTGGTGTGCCTGTTCCTGTGTCCTGTTAGCCCTGTTTGCTGCCTTGTTCTGTCTGCCTGTCTGTTCATCTGTTTCTTGTGTTTGGACTATTAAACTTTAAATCTGCATTTGGATCCTCACTCGCCTTTGTCCTGCATCGTGACACTCTTATTAGTTGTGATTATTATTTTTATTTTTCCTCTTATTCCTATCTTACTCTTAATCTTAGGAGAGGTTTATAAATAAACACTGATTCAGTCTTTATAGAAAGTATTGTTTGGTATTAAGCTAAAGAACAGAAGTACAGAAATGGATGTATTGATGGCAAGAAGTATATCACACTCATATATTTGCTTCAATTAAAGATGTTAAGATGTCTTATTTTTGGCATGTACAACAAAAATATGTTTCTGTTCTCCAATTTTCAGTTTCAGCAGAGAACAGGTGAGAGACGGACTGTGAAACTGAGTACATGGCAGGAGAGCGAGGATGTGCGAATCCTGCAGGATGAAATTAATAATCTACTCAGTGTGAAGCCTCTGAGTGAGGAGGAACGAGGCGAGCTGGTAAATTTACGTCTAAAGCACAGGAACCGCATCCTGAAATCTGCTGAAGCTGACGGCTTGGAACAACATATTGAGAAGTGCATGCGCAAAATAGATAACGAAGCAAGTAAGAGAAGCTCTCTGCAAAAGAAGCAGAGAAACGTAAGGTCCAAGTTAAATAATCCCCAAATAAACACTTCATCATGAAAAACTAGATGAACCTACATACACAGCTTCTAGAGCATTAATTAAGACTTACAAACAGCTTCTATTCACAAGCCGTTAGACTCCTGAACAACACTTAACACCACTCCCTGACACCCCATTAACCCCAAATGACACAACTCACTGAGCACCTTATTTAAATCTTAATCTGTATATACTGTAATTTTTTCATACATTTCTTTTCTATTATTTATTTTTATTCTTTTTTAAGGGAGACGTGCAAAGTAAGAATTTCATTGTATGGTCTGTGCACATTACAATGAACCTCTTTAATCTTGAAGCTTGAATTAATACTCATTCATTCTCACAGTATAACCTGTGCAGGTTGGGATCGTATATTACATTATATTATTTTAAACCTACAGGGTGATGTGTTGCGTTCTGTGACAGCGACAGGATTCTCAACAAACAGAAAGATGCCGAGGAAACCGAGGAAGACTGTAAGCAAAAATCTGATTCTCTCTACAAGACCGATCCAATAATCATACTCATCCAAACTGTCACTATGACACAAGTCATGATTGTAATTTAAATCCTTTATACATTTCCAAATATCATAATAAGTTGGGGGGGCATGGTGGCTTAGTGGTTAGCACGTTCGCCTCACGCCTCCAGGGTTGGGGGCTCGATTCCCGCCTCCACCTTGTGTGTGTGGAGTTTGCATGTTCTCCCCGTGCCTCGGGGGTTTCCTCCGGGTACTCCGATTTCCTCCCCCGGTCCAAAGACATGCATGGTAGGTTGATTGGCATCTCTGGAAAAAATTGTCCCTAGTGTGTGATTGCGTGAGTGAATGAGAGTGTGTGTGTGCCCTGCGATGGGTTGGCACTCCATCCAGGGTGTATCCTGCCTTGATGCCCGATGGCGCCTGAGATAGGCACAGGCTCCCCGTGACCCGAGGTAGTTCGGATAAGCGGTAGAAAATGAATGAATGAATGAATAATAAGTTGGGATGCAGTTACAATGACGTGAATTCCGTGAAGTGACGTCAAGGTGTCTTACGTTTTACACATGAGCAGTACGGTAAATGGTAGTCTGGACACAGAGCGTTTTTAGATGAAAATGCCGTTTTTAAATGAATCCGGATTAGTGTAGATGTAGTCTAATTTGGGGTGCAGTAACAGTGAAGTGAATGCAGCTGTTTTTGCACCTAAACCCAGAGTTTCTGACTAGAGAAAATGTTCATGAAGAAAACCAGGAGTTATTTAGTTGGTAATAAATATTAATAAATAAGTAATAAATATTACTTCATTACAGGTACAGTTCTGTTTAGGAGAGAAAGAGATTCAGCACATGATTCAGGAGGCTACAGAGAAAGAAAAGGCTAAGCAAAAAAAGCAGGAGAGGATAAAGAAAAAAAAAGATTTAAGGAAGGAGATGGAGCAGGAGAGACAAAGCGCGCAAGAGAGGCTGAGAGACTTGGAAAGATGGGCGCAGATGGAGGAAGAGTTCAAGAAATGGAAGAGGAGGATGAACGTGGAAATGAAAAAGTTAAGAAAGGAGCTGGAGATAGATAGAGATAGGATGAAAAAGGTCACAAATCAAGCTAAGAAAAGGCAACAATGCCTCGAGGACAAAGTAAGGATGCTGGAGAAAGAAATTGAAGAAAGACCGAAGGAGGTGCCGGAGGGCCTGAAGAAGCAACAAGAAGCTTTAGATTATGAGAGAAGATACTTCACTTCCGCTTCTTTTAGAGGTAGCACGGACTACTACCTCGGCCAGGTGGACGTGGACTATAGGGAAGGCTTATGGCAGAATATCAAGAGGCCTGTTATGGCTTTCTGTACACAGATCTGGAAAGGATTTAGACGTGTCGGATCAGCTTTAGTACACATATATGATTTTTTTTGATAACATTGTAGTTTTGCAATTACCGTATAGTCATTCACTCTATAACCATAAGGGGCGGAGCCTAACTCTTTTGTATTGTTTCTTTAACTGTGTTTGATGACGTAGTATTTGCTGGAGCCATGACTACTGATTCATGACTTACTGTATGACTACTGATATTTGACATCACCAAAAATATCAATGAGTTCATCTTTGTGAATAAATGTATATTTGGATTAAAAGCTGTTCACATATCTTCCAATGTCTTATATATTTATTATACAATATTATAAAGTCCTTTGTATATCTTCCACACTGCATTTAATAATGAAGACATTATGTAGCCTTCTGATTACACGTGAAGGCACAAGGAGACCTAATTTGTTGTTCACTTAGATCCTGTATACACCACCAGTGGCTGGAAACATGTTTTACTTCATAGGATATTGCACATTCAATACCACTCTGTTGTGGATTTTATTACAGTCGCTGAAGGCTGGTTAATTGATGTAACTTTGCTGTTTCCTTTCCTTATGGTCTCATAAATCCGACTCAGATGAACTCTTTGTTCTGGGGCCATTTAAGTTAGTTTGGTGCTGACTTGGCAAAAAAAGATTCATAAATGAGTTTTTAAACTTTAATATGGTTGTTCAAAGAAACCTTTCCACTTTCAGTTATTTTTTTTTTTGATAACATTTAACATTTCCTCACACACACACCATGGGAGAGTGAGTGACACACACACACACACACACACAAATGATATGAGTCAGTACATGTACTAAGAAAATTAAGCCTTGTTAAGTGGTAAACCTCCACCCAGTTTTTTTTCCATATAAACACACAAATTGTTTGTTGGAAAGAGCTGACAGGCTTTAATAACAAACACAGCTGCTTCCCATACTCAGAAGAAGCACAGTTCATTCATATGGATAGCAGTCGCTGCTCTCAAGAGTCGGTCAAGTAAAGTCCTCCTTCATGGGAGGTCAGCACTTTCACAGACTGTAATGCAGGGCTTTCCTTTCAGATAAAAAATAAATTTCCGTACAGAATAACGTACAGAGGGCATGAAAATAATTGATATATTAAAGAATATTCTCATGCATATTTTGTCTCCTGAGAACACATTAGGCCCATATTTTTTTTATTTTTGCATATGCATTTGTGTTTGTTTAAGTTAATAAGGTAAAACAATTCAATATTAAGTATAGTAAAAGATCAGACCACAACCTATCTATTCTTTACTGACTTCCAGTAAAGATCACCACTGATGTAATTTACCAGGAAATTTGTTTAAAATAAACCAATGGACTTTATATTCTTGTTGCACTTGCAATGGAAAAATAAATACACATTAATTTCTTGCCAGATAGGAATAAGACTCAGACACAAAGACTCCTTTATATTATTTTTTATAATGTAGGAATTTGCTTTTCATACATTCGGCCGCAAGGGGGAGCCAATGAGACGAGAGAAAAATGTTATTGCCAAGTACATAGTATTTATTAATCTAAATAAATTATTATTTAGTTTATTTATAAAATTTCTTACATTAAACACATCATTTCAAAATGATAGAATAAAAATAACCGAATTAAAAAAATTATGAAAATAAGTGATCTGAAATCTGACTAGGTTTATTAAAATACTAGGACCTCGAGCGATTAGCGCATGCGCGCACGTTGCTATGACGACCCGTTCTCGCTTTCGTTACGTCACACAAAACAATAAAAGCGGACAATCTGGTAAATATCACTCTAAAACTAAATAGTTCTAAAGATAAAACGGTTTAAAACTTCATTTCCAAATACTTTTTACACATACATAGCATCTTAGAGAAGTGTAAGAACATACATTAGATCTTTTATTTTATTTTAAATGCATTTTTGACCAAGTTTGCCTGGCTGAACAGATTTTAATGTGTTGTTAATGTAAACTTTTATCTGATCTGTAGAAAAAAAACATAGAACCTGACCGCTTGTGGAACTAAAAATGGCTTCAATTGTGTTTTCGCGTCAGAAAACACAATTTCTCCCCGATATCAACGAGAAGATCCCTCACAAAACCAGGTATAGGAACATACAATAACACCGCTATCAACTCTGGACTAGTTCAACGACTAGTTAGAACACTAGTTATGATCATTTTATAGTTGTACGACTGTTAAGACTGTCTTATTTCTAAAGACTGGCTAGAAGACTACATATAGAACCGACATCACTAGTGGTGTTGGGCTACCAATCAGAAGGTTGTGAGTTCAATCCCAGTTCTGCCAAACTGCCACTGTTGGGTTCCTGAGCAAGACCCTTAACTCTTGATTGCTCACTTGTATAAAAATGAGATAATGTAAGTTGCTCTAGGTATAAGGGTGTCTGCTAAATGCTTTAATTATAAGAACTGGAATCATAAATGTCCTTTTGTCTTCCTCTTCTTTCTCCAATAACTGTTGAAAGTCAGTGCTGTGTTCTGTGTACACCATCATTACTCTGAAGGAATTATCTACACGTAGCTGCTTACTTTGTGTGTTTTATTTGATATTACTAGCACGCAGGGAACAGAAATGGAAAAGGTTGACCGAGAGAGAGCTAAGAGAGAGAGGATCCAAATCACCACCATGAGTGCGGAAGAAATAGCGCAGTGAGTGCTTATTTGTTTAATAGAGACACAACAGATAGTGAAGATCCTACTGCTCTTACACCCCATCTGTACACCCTCAGCTACAGTAATTAGAAAAGACTTTGACTTTTGACTGTAGTGTGTTATTATTTGGCCAGTATATGGCGCTTCAGGTCAAGTTTACAGATTCAAAGTTCACTATTAAGATCAAATCTATGCTGTTATTTTATTTTATTGGAGCAACTAATCACACAGTTAAACATCTCTCACAGGTGACATCACATCCTTTGCTTACAATTAATATCTATATCTTTTTATCCATCCTGATAAACTGTCTCTCCCCCCAGATTCCGAAACAGTGTGGTCCAGAATCTTTGTGTGTCCATGCTGCAAGAGGGATTTCATCTCTCCTTTAAAGAGTTTTTCTCTTTGCTGCAGCGCTGGAAAGCTGACCGTTTAGCCGCTGGTCCGGACAGCAAACTGTGGTTGAGACGTTCTCTGGAGGAGCAAAACGACAAACTGGAGATGCTGAAGGAGCAGCTGAGCCGCGCTGAAGCTGCACAAAGAGCTGGTGAGGAAGAGCTGCAGCCAGGGAAATGACACTTATCTGTATTATGATTGAATAAAAATGCTAATCTTTCTTTTTTCTTTTTCATTCTCTAGATCAGTATGTGGAGGTGTATGAGTGTCATTTGGCCCTGGCGAAGTTTTTCTCAGAGCCAGACGACATGTGGCTGCGTGAGCACTTTTACCAACTCAGCCTGAAAGCTGCTCACAAAATCAGGATGGACTCCAGCAGGAGGGAGGCTGAGGCCAATGCAAACCTCGCACACCTGTATTTAGAGCGAGGTAACACTAAAATGCAATGGAATTGTGTTCATTTTATTCAATGAAAAACAAGCTGACCTACATTGAAAAATAGTTTCGGTATCAGGAAGGAAGTTCTGACACAAGCACCAAGATATGTTGGTGTGTATCTATTAGTGTATAATAACCAAAATATTAAACATTATAGACAAATGAGTGGGATAAAGATGTGAAGCTCCTATTAGCAACCAGAAATGGATTATTGTCCTATAACAGCAGCAAATCATTTTTATATATGCAATTTTATATTATAAGCAAGAATAAGACTTTTTTATACATTTATAGTTACATTTAATGTTGTGAAACATCCACATAACAAGTTGCTTAAAATATATTGTCGCTTGTCATGTTATTGAGTCCCGTACTGAAGATTCCTCCTTAAATTACAGCTTTACAGCTGTATGTAAATAACAACACACTTTTAGACATACAGCTCAGTAAGAATGACTCGTTGCTATGAAAACAAAAAGGTATTATGACAAGCATTAATATAAAAATGTTATAGAAAATTAGTCTACACTATCTGTAGTATAAGCACCCATTCAACATGCCTGTGTGTGTGTGTGTGTGTGTGTGTGTGTGTGTGTGTGTGTTACAGGAGACTTGGAACTGGCTCAGGACCATTTTGAGATGTTTCACCAACTGGCAGTAGGACAGTCGTGGCAGGATGAGAGCGGAAACACACACCAGTCTCATGCGTGTGGAAGTCTGTGCAGGGTTTACACACTGCTGGCACAGAAACAGCTGCAGTGTGGAGAATACCAAGTGGCCATTCAGCTGCTCAAGCAGGCCTACGAGATGTCTAAAGGAGGTAAACACACACACAGTGGTCACAGTGACAGCGTCAACACATATCTAATGGATATATGGTAGATAATAATAATTATAATCATACTTATCTTTCCTATTCTGTCTTTTTATCACTTCTTTCCTTAAGCGGATGATAAGAAGACGGAGGGCGAGGCAGCGTACACACTCGGACTGGCCTATCAAAGCACAGGCGATCAAACAACTGCGAAACAGGTTACTGAACTAATATACACACTCTCATTTAAGATTCAAGAGGTTTATTGTTATGTGCACAGTGAAAACACAATGGTTTAACCCATACAGTGACAATGAGATTCTCACATGCACTCACACATGATCAAACTGTTTTGTTTTGTCAGTTCCTGAACCTGTTCATGGAGATTTCTACTGAACTGCAAGACATGGAGAGCCTCGGTAGAGCCTATAAGGCCATTGCTAAATCTCTGGAGAGGTGCGCGCACACACACACACACACACTTTTGAAAATAATTGAATAATTGTGTTGATATGGTGAAATTTTATGAAAGGAGACTTTATCAAATATTTATAGAAGTTCTCAGGGTTCAGAGGGAACGACTGTTATATAGGTGCTATAATGTTATAAAATAATGTGATAACAGGAACTAACTTGTGTTTTGTGGATATGATTATAAATTGCTCACTTATTCCTGATAAAAAGAATAAAACATATCCGAACATTCAGATATTAGAAAGTGACCAACTTCGAGCTGACCGCTTTGTGTCTGTCCACATCACATCATCCCACCCTACTGTATGTAATGAGTTTTATACCTTACATAATGTCTCTGTGTGATTTGATGTTCTGTGTCTTATAGTGAGGGTAAAATTAATGACGCTGTCGAGCATCTACAGAAATATCTTGACATCTGTCAGGAAAGCAATCAGCTTGAAAATCTACAGGATGCTTACATGTGTCTGGGGTCCATACACATGTCCATAGTAAGAAACAGTGCGTGTGTGTGTGTGTGTGAGTGTGTGTGTGTGTGTGTGAAATAGAGATTGAGAAGATTATCTTTCTTATTTTTTGTTTGTTTTCTTACCTAATCTGTGTAATATTTATTTGTGTGTAGGCTCAGTATGAACGAAGTAGTGAGTATTTTATCCAAGCCTTTGAGATGGCATGCCGCCTCGACCTGTACCGTTGCATTCAGAAAGCTCAGGTGTGTGTGGGTAATGCCCGAGCTCATTCCATGCTGAGGGCCTACACCAGCCACTTGCAGAACAACAGGCCATCAAACATCTGTACACTCCTCTCCTGGAAAGAGACTAGAGGAGAAGTTCCACCAGATGATGTATGAGTCTGCTGGAGCCACACATTGTAGTTAGACTCATGAGACTCTGCTGACTAGAACTATTTGTAATAAATTAAAGTCCTGAGTTGCCAAAACTCATTGTTGCCAAAAGTCCTTGATCTCAAATGTTAATAATAAATAAGTACTTGATACATGATATGTACTCTCATTTTATTTTTTTTTTTACATTACTTTTATTCCGTTTCCACAGAAGGATAGAGTGGATCAATCTATTCCCCATATTTTAACAAATAATTAATATTTTTTTAATTTTACATAACAACTGTTTTTTGTATTACAATAGAGATATCACAACTGAAAAAGATTACAACTCATATTTCTTTCTGTTCATGTCTGGAAATCATCCTGATATCAGCATGTCAAAATAACTCTAATATTGTTTTAAAAAATCGTGTTTTCACTATAAATTGTCATGTTGGAACAAAATAATTTATATTTAGTAATCAGTCTAATTCTGTTATTTGAGCTATACAGTATATATTTTTTTTCTCTTATTAGAATTATATTAGTGACCAATAGAGGGCACAATTGCACAGAAAAACGTTTTAGGCTGTGGCACATTGAATAGGACATTTAATCCACGATATAATTACAAGAAAAGCAATTAGGTTGATATGTGATGATGTGGAAATAATGGCTACATGTACAGAAAACGAGAAAATTCAGCAAAATGAACACGTCTGTTAAGTGAAGCATGAAACACAGAGGTTATGAAATTTTCAACACATGAAGACATGAAAGCAGCATTTGTGGGTTAGTAATACAAAACATACAAATAAATAAGTGGAATTTAATAATAAGAATAAGAAATACATTTAACACATTCCCTCTACACAAGGCATGCTCTCTATATACATTTATACACGTGCACCAGTTACACACCATCAATTTAAGCACTTGTCAATTGTCAATTAGATATAAATTTGGGACTAGGTTGCCAAATTTACCAGAATTCTGCTCATGTACTGTAGCAATGGTATTAACTTACTTAATATTATACATTTGTTCAAAGATTCAAGTCAGTCATGTGAAATTGTGATTTTCCTTAATGGCACTAGTTTGATGATGCAGATGATGCAACATCCTTCTGCATTTTCCTCACCCCAGGCTTACAGGAAAAGGGTCAAGATCTTATCAAGGGAACAAATTTGTTTCTCAGTGTCTTAAAAAATATACACCACTTGGACGAATCTTTTGATGGATGGTTCTTTAACCATTTTTGTTACTGCTTCATGGAAAGAACCATTTCCCACCACATAATGTAAACGCTGATGGGATGTGGTTCTTCATTTCATTGTGACAACATGGAAAAAATCACTACAAATGTTTGTCTTTCTCGTCAATTACGGCAACTTGACTCAATCAGTGAAGAATAATCATGATGCAATGATGCAAAAACATTTCCCCTAATAATAGCATGTTACAAAAGTGTTTAATTCCTCTTTTACTCTAGCAATCCACCAAGGTTTGCATGTCTTACTTTGCATCCAATTAGAGATGCACTGAATGTTGTAGAATGTCAAGTTATCACTTCAAGATGAAGCCAAAGCAACTTATATTCTTTCTCTCACCAGCCACTTTATCCTATCATGACTGTAATAATAATAAAAATACAAAAAACCCAGCTGGACACTGGAGACTCCTTCCATGCATGTTACATAACATCTACTGACAGAAAACATTTCAGCAATTAAAAACTATTAAGACTATTACACTATAACACAAAAGCAAAAATTAATTAACCAATTAATATCAATTCATTTTAAATCAGGCAGAATTAAGAATTAAGAAGCGCTGCATTTGGAAAAATGTGTATTATGTTTTTATTCCTACAGTTATTTAAAATGAAATGTACTACTTCTATTATTATTGATAAAAATCAAGGTTTCATTTGAAGCCGACTCCAATCTGGCAACCCGGTCATGATTTTTTTGTGGGAGCGCGTGAATGTAGTGACACATCAGCGCGCGCTCTCACTGAGCACACACACACACACACACACACACACACACAGCCTCATCATTTCCAACATGTTCACGGGCAGAGGATATAAGAGGATCAACCGCTGAACATCTCGTGCTTTTTTTTACGGTAAGAGTATTCTGAGTTAGTTAGGTTATAAAGCTTCATAAAGCTGACATAGTGATGGCAGTGAAGTCTGAGGGCATCTTATAATGAAGACCAGTTTACTCATCCCTTTTACCTACAGCATGCACCTCTTACAGAAAAAAAAAAAAAAATAATTATATATATATATATATATATATATATATATATATATATATATATATATATATATATATATACAGTATATATATCCTAAAGATTCTTTAGCTGCTACCATTGATGGTGCCACCACATTTTACAACATATAAATCAGTTCTGTGTTGATTTCTATGAGTTCTAGATTATTTTAGCTGACAGATTTGGACATCAGTTATGAATGTGGTATCCAGGGACCTCCAGTGTTAGGTGGACCGAGTGCTGTCCATCAAAACCCTTTATTATTTTTTATTATTGCATTCTAATCCATACTGCACTGTACTCTGAGCTGAAATTTGGTGTTTGGATTTTTAATAACAATCACTTAAAAATGTGGCTCTCTAGAGCAGGCATTTCACACAAATTGAGTCATGATCCTTGATAAGTATCTTCATCTTTACATTTGTGTTGTTCTGAATCACCTGGGAATGAACTTGGATCTGGATGCGTCAATAGGGATGGATGCTGGGAACCCCGCAGATTACCGCTTGCAGCTTTATTTATCATTTTTTTATACTCTGTTTATTAGCCTTTATTAAAGGTCAAATAAAAAATAACAATAAAAAAATTTAAAAAAACATTAAAACAATTTCAACTTGGAGCTAAAGTGTTCTGTGGATATTTCAGAATTTAAATCTCAGCTCTACAGCTGAGATAACTAGGAGAAATATTATATATCCTACATATATGTACTACAGTATAATTAATTTGCAACTGCTGTAAAAGTTTTTGAAAAAAATTTCCTACTGCACATCACTGTGTAAATTAACAATTTCCTGCATTACATAGTGCAATTAAACAGGAATTACAAGCAATTTGGGATTTAGCCTAAATACATGTACATCCTCTCTGCAGTAATAATGTCGAGGACCTTGAGGTCTCTGCTATTAGATTATGTTTCCCATTTCCTTAAGAAGTCATGGCCATGTTTCTCAGAGTGGGATTCGGAGCGTAGCCAGAGGGTGTGTGATGTTCCTTCTAGTCGCAGTGCTGGAAATTGCCGTGATTTCCATCATGTATTTGCGGCAAGCTGTCATAACTTTACATTATTACATGACATATATATACCGTCCGTATATTTTTATATGTATTACTGAGTTCTGAGGTTTTTGAATCACTTTGTTTTGAAATGCATTCATCAAAAAAGGAATTGAGTCTATAAATAAAGCTGTGTAATGACAATTTGAATGAAAAGTATGTTCTGGAAGTGGAGCGTTCTCGTTATCTCCGAAGGATTGGCAAATAAGCCAAAATATTACTGTGTGCATTTGAATAATGTTAATAATACTAGGATTGTGTAGTCTTTGAGAACCCCTGATGTGTGCTGTGCAGCTGAGTGATTTTTAGTATTAGTTTTTTCTCTGGACTGTAAAAGAGATGCGACTGCAGGATTGTTTCTAGACTGATCGGCCTTCTCGGTTTCCTAGTTGGAGCTGACGTGTTTCTCGGTGAGTGTGTGTATCAGTGAAGTTCTACACAAAAATAAGTTGTGATTGTGGGAACGTTGCACAGGTTATTGCGTGTTGCATACTACAGCGAAACAGTACGGCACGGTGCTGTAGACCCCACTTGTGCAACGTCCACCAGTTTCAAGGACGCAGTGGACAGAAATCACAGGTGCTCAGGAGACTCTTTACCCAGTCTCTACCACAGGACATAGTTTCCCTGCCAGGCAGCTGTCTGTGATATAAATAGGAGCTGTGTGCTACTTTTGGACACGGTGCTTGGCTTTCACATGTTGTTCTGCTTTATTCCATAATTACAGGCTTTTCTTTTAAATTGACGATTGTTAATGATTCAAAGATCAATAAAACATTATGCAAAACATATTAGTTGGGATTAGATGGTCAAACACGATCAAATAAATTCTTTGATAAAATTTTAGATGTGACAAAAAGTAGCTATAAGCAAAGGTGTCATTTCTGTGCTGGAACTTTAACAGAATAAAAACTTGTTGATTCATAGTGTGAAACTAGTGTGTATTTATAGCACAGCGCCGTTAAACTCTCCAATCTGATTGGTTAGGATCTGGATGTTGGATACTCTGCAAAAACTAATAATACACAAATGGAAATTCCTCTTATTATTTACCAGTAAAAGACTCTTCACTTTGTGGTCGTTACGATTTGCTGTGCTTTTAAGCTAAAAACAGAAAATTGTGCACGCGTGTCGTTTAATTGCAAATTCGAATTTTATACGCAGTAAAACATGCAGTCAGACGCGACTGAAAATAGAATTAAAATAGAACACAAAATAGACTACGTATAGAATTAGAATAGAAAATAGAATCCAGGTAGGAAAGGGAGAAATATAATAGCCTATATGTATATAGATCAGTAGCAGGATAATACTTGCGTAGCGCTTTTAACAAGGGACGTTGTCGCAAAGCAGTTGTATACTGTATATAAAAGTCGTAATATTCAAACGAGGGAAATACATTTTAAAAGTAAATTCTTTCCTAATGAGCAGCTCAGAGGTGATGAACTTCCTGAGACGACATAATGCAGAAACCCTGACAAGAACCAGGCTCAAAAGGAAACCCTGACACCGGATAGTGTGAATATAAACAAGTAAAAATAATTTCCTTTCTTTATCTTTGTACTATATGGTAAAAAAAAAAAGTGCAGTTGTGTAACCAGGAAGTTTGTTCTAGTTTTGAATGAAGCCTTATGTGGCTATAAGGATAAGCCGTGTGAACCGAAAATGTGTCATGTATATACATCAAACGTGTATAAGTAAATGAACATACTTTACACAAGTGGAGAAAATGAATTACTGCAGAAAAACAATTCATCTTATTCCTTTTGTTTGTCTAGAACGACAAGTTTGGTTTATGATGTTTGGGGACCGGTTTAAAAACAGCCCCCTTTTTTAGCTGTCTGCTGAAAAGAGGAGGAAACGAGCCACTACAATAGTAATATATACAGGCGCCCGCTCTGTGTGTCCTACGACTGGGACGGATTTGCAGAACAAATACCGGTGGCCAGATTTAAGCCATTGTCAATGCAGTTCGAAATGTTTCAGAGACTGCCAAGTGTAAATAACAAGAGCTGCAGAGTAGAACAAAAAGAGAGAGAGAAAAGGATAAGATCGTGCGATATGGACAGAGGTAATGAAGTAACAGCAAGAGAGCGAAGACTCCTAGTGTAAGATAGGATCAGAAAACACACGTCGATGTGTCGAAATGAAGGGACGAGGAAATCTAAAGGAAGGAATAAAGAGCTGTGTGTACGAGGAACTGGAGGGAAGTTTGATAGAAGTTCAACAATGAAGGAGTCTCCAGTGTCAGAGCTTTGTGACTAACTGTGAGTTTTCCACCGTGGGAAAGTCTTCAGGACAAAAGTGGTTACAGTTTTCCAAATAATACAATACAAAATCTGGGATTTTTTTTATTATTATTATTATTATTATTATTATTATTATTATTATTATTATCAAGTTGCTTTTGAAATATTGTCTCGTTTTATGAATGTTCCACGCCGTTAAACGGAGCTATGACCGGATAAGCAGTATCCATTTTATCATGTACGGCGTGTCGTAAGAGGAAGCAAAATTCAGTGTAGTAACAGTGACTCTGCTTCACATCATCAGTTATATAAACACTACCATAAAGTAGATTTTGCTTTTTCATCTTGAAAGGTGATGATTTTTTTATGATACAGTCACTATTATGCCTCACATGATGTTTTCTGTTCAGACAGAGCTCTTGACGTGAAGAATTGATTACCGGGATAAAGCAATTAGGCGCTGTTGTTTTGTTCCTATAGTTTCACTGTAATTCATATTGTTCTTGCTGCAGTGAGCATGTACGAGTGTGTGTGAGTGAGTGTGTGTGTGTGTGTATGTGTGTGGTGTGCACTAATTAGGGAGTGGTTCATATTTTTCACAGTGATGTATGGTGTGGTTACGATGCTAGAGGATACAACAAAGGCCTCGGATTTGGATGCTTCAGCAGTTCTGTTAAACGATTAAACAAACACACACACACACACAGACACAGACACACACACACTTTTCCCACTTAGCTTTGTGTTTTCTAATGAACTATTGATTATTAAATTACTGATTTTCATGGGCAGTGTTCAGAAAAAAACCCAAAACGTTACATCGAAAAAAGAATGACATTTTTTATTATGGAAGTTGCTGGGAACGTTGTGCCTTCTGAGACGTCCTACTGCAGAAGTATATCTGGAGAAAATAAACAGGGCATCGCTCCAGGCCCGCGCTCTAATCTTTATTTGTGTTATCTCAAGGGTAATCGTCAGGGTATATTGCGTACGTTGTACACGTACAGATCAGGAGGAGTGGTTTTAGTAGTTCAGTATATATATATATATATACATATATATACTGTATGTATATATATATGTATGTATATAGATAGATAGATAGATAGATAGATAGATAGATAGATAGAATTTTTTTTTAAATAAAAAAAGCCATTTATTTAAGCCATAAATGCCTGGACTTGGCATGATGGAAATAATTCTGTTAGTTCCAGACCTTCTTATAGAAATATTTCAGCATGTAAGTATCATAATATCGATTAGAAAGACATTGTTTTCTGATTGTCGTTGTACATATACACATGTACATTAAAGGCAATGCCGCTGTTTGTATTTTTTTTCTGGATCTGGATTTGGATTTAAACCAAAATGCACAGACCTAAATACCTAGATGAACAGACAAAGTTTGTATTTCATTTGGTAGTTTGCACAGTTATTATTTATATTTTCTAACAAATGTAGTAAGTTCTGCTATACTTCCAACGTAAAAACCGACCAGTCTAATTTAAGCCAGGCGATTGCTGCGGACGAGAAGATTTTAGGCATTACAGTATATTGACAAATCAGAAATCTAGCATAAAGCTGGAGTGTACAATGTTGACAAGTTGGCTTGTAGATATAAAATACCAAAACGAGCACCTGAGATATATCTGAAAGTTATCGCGGACTGTATCCTTCATTCTGGATCTGAATCAATTCCCATCAATCCACATGCTGGATTTAGTTCTGTTCCAGGAAATCATAAACACACACACACACACACCAGATCCAAAATAACGTTAACGAAGGCTTTGTTAGTCACATAAGCTTCATATCTGACTGTTCCATCTGTATGAAAGTAGAACAGCTCTTGTGACACACACCTCTATTCCACCTCTAACCAGTTGCCTTGTGAATCTTTCTATCTGAAAATGACTAGTGTGTCTCTTTGTATTTGTGTTTGTATCCGTTTAGCACACGTTATCAGTTCACGGCCGAATACTTTATGACATCCCTTGTGTACAGCAGAATGAAATAGTTTTCTTCACACAACCAGCCTTGGAAGGAAGTCAGGGTCAGAATTCAGGGTCAGCAATGTTACAGCACTGCTGTAGACGCTGAATGTTAAAGATGCTCAAGAGCAAAGCGATGGCAGCTTGACAGCTCTGAGATGTGAACTCTCAACCTCCTGAGCCGCATCCCACATCTCCAGCAGCTGAGACTCGAAACTTTAAGGTTTCCTGTTTAGTGTAATAGACTCTGCTGCAAACAGAAGCGTTTACATCATCAATGTGTCATTGGCTTTGGTTCGGTTGAAACTCAAGAGAGGTTCTGAGAAGGTTCCAGGAAAAACCTGAAACTAGAGCTGCGTCCCAAATGAAGTACTCCACACAAAGCATGTCCACTATGCACTAAACACTCCAGAGTCTAGTCTGTGCATTGTAGATGGGTCGTGTGGTTTAAACGGTTTGTTACTTACCCAAATTTTTATTCAGTATTAACCTGACCGTGGGGGCACGATGGCTTAGTGGTTAGCACGTTAGCCTCACACCTCCAGGGTTGGGGGTTCGATTCCCGCCTCCGCCTTGTGTGTGTGGAGTTTGCATGTTCTCCCCGTGCCTCGGGGGTTTCCTCAGGGTACTCCGGTTTCCTCCCCCAGTCCAAAGACATGCATGGTAGGTTGATTGGCATCTCTGGAAAATTGTCCGTAGTGTGTGATTGCGTGAGTGAATGAGAGTGTGTGTGGGTGCCCTGCGATGGGTTGGCACTCCGTCCAGGGTGTATCCTGCCTTGATGCCCGATGACGCCTGAGATAGGCACAGGCTCCCCGTGACCCGAGGTAGTTCGGATAAGCGGTAGAAGATGAAGATGAGGATGAATGAATTAACAAGAAATTGGTTTCATCATTTACTTTAAAGATACTAATATTTGTGTGGAAATAATTTTGTTTTGTTTTAAATATTTTGTTCCTAGTAGGCAGAAAAACAACAAATTCCTAAATCACTGTGCGTCTACTTTCATACGAGTTATTAGTCACCACTGTGGCATGTGACATGACAAAGAAATGCAATTATGAACCTGGACACGATAAAACCTCAGTTAAGATCCTGAAGCTTGTGGCCAGAAAAGTGTTCAGTGAGCTGATTACAACTGAGAAGGTTATTTTGACAGTTGTAGTTGCGTAGTGGTTTATGGTAGCATTAGAAAACATAAACATGGAGTTTTTCTTTAAAACCGTAACACCATCTCGAGTATTCAGATAAAAATAATGTTGTTGCTGCCTTAATGTTATCTTAATATGTCTGTATTTATTAGCTGGTTAGCAAAGCTTGAAAATCAACCACCTCAGACGATCTCCCTTTGTCTTTTTCCGAGCGTTTTGCGTCGTCACTCACGGATATCGTTACAACATACAGTATATCTGTTCATACGGTGTCATTGACTGTGCCACGACACGGAAGCGTACGTCAGTCAGGAAGCCGACATGAAACGGCTCTCAGTGCTCGGGTGAGCTGGGGCCTGTCTACGTGTTCAAGACTATTTCTGGCATTAATAATGGGAAAATAAGCAAAGCAAAATGAAGGCCTATGATGAAGCGGTTTATCGGCGCAAACGCAGGAGCGAGGAGTGAGTCAGTAACTTCCCCTGGAGCAGAAACATGGTATATAATGCGTTAGCTCTGCATTCGACGTTCTTACATTTAATTCAATCGGTTTTAATTCAAGATTTAAAACTGGAGCTTGTTGCCACTCATCTCTGAGTTTGGATTATGCTCTCGTCTCGTTTATTAATCAGGTTAATCAGGTCCACTGGAACGGTCAGACACCCCACACCCCACCACCACCACTGCCCCGTCATTCCCCCATTCCCCTTCACCCTACGCCTCACGTTCAAGTAGTAGCGGATACTGAGGCACTTGTTGAATACTGTCTTTTGTATCTGTGCAACAATGGCTTATTTTTAACCCGAACGCTGCTAGGCGAGCAGCCCAAAGGTAGCGGACGAGGAGGAAGATGGCCCTTCTTTTCCTTCATCCTTCTTTGCATCCTTCCTGGGCTTTAGAAGCTTTTAGTTCCCCCTCAGAGTAAAAATAACCCTCTCGTCACTCTGAGCACTGACACCAGCACACCGTCGCTATTGCGGCTCATGCGAGCCGATTACAGTTCTAATAAAAAATAATTCAATGAAAAAATGCCTTGCCTGTGATTTATAACGATTGAAGAGTTATTTTTAAACATATTTACAGCTTGCTGCTGACTTCCACTTGACGTTAAACAGAATCAGTAACCGGATGGTGTACAGTAGGAGTTCATTATTTTCCAGTAGCAGAACACATCCTTAATACCGTGGTGATTTATTATTTTTATTTATTTATCTACATCACACTTTTAACCATTTATACTAACAAACATCAGAGAAATAAGAAAGTTCCTGTTATCTCTTAGTTATTCATTCCCTGTTTTGTTTTTGCAAAAAACCGCTCATGTTACAGAGAAACTGAAACATTCTGAAGACTAACTGAATGTAGACTGCTACAAAGCGCTGACACTGGAGACTCCTTCCATAAATCTTTATGTATTACTTAGACGTTCTTCTCTCTTAGATTAAAAGCTTTAGATTTTATGGAGAATCCAGTTCCTCTGAAGCTGCTGTTAAATATATTAATATAGTGTAACATCTTCTGACCAATCAGATTTAAGAATTCAGCATAGTATTGTTTTAATTGAAACGTTCTCTTCAGGGGATGTAACGTAAAAGTGATACGATTATGGCTTATTTGCCTAAGTTGTTAATGTTTTGTAGTTTTTTCCATCTCATTTTTTTTTTCAAAATATATCTGCCATTTTTAGTCCCCACATCCATCCCACAGCTGCTACAGCTGTACTGGTGGTCCCCAAGACCACGGCTGGTCTCTGAGGACAGAACGTTTAGTGATGCCTCAGTTCTATATATATATAGATAGATATATAGATATATATTTATATATAGATACACACACACACACACACACACACACACACACACACACACACCACTCATTCCAAGTCTTCTTTTATCTGAGTTGAAAACCCTGCCGTTTGTTGCGTTGATGTTTCCCATGTTGAAACAGGGCCTCTGCTTCCAAGTCCCCAGTGTTCTTGACCTTTAACCCGCAATAGTGAACTGCCCACGCGTTGTCTCGTGGGATCGGCAGAGGTCATGTGATCCGGCTCGCTTTCCTGTTTCCAACACGCAACAGTTCTCTAAGCATGCAACTCTCCCTGCATTCTTGTAGACAAACACTCCTCGGAACTCTTCGAGTATACACAGATAATTGCTAAAAAAAAAAAATGAGGGGAATTTGGAAGTGGATTAACTGAAGATAAAAAGCACAAAATGAAGACTTCAGGAAAGCTTTGTCTCGAAGTCGAGTCTTTTTTGATGAGAAGTTTAGACACGTACTGTATGTTGCAGCTTAGATGTGACGTACGTAGAAGCATAGAACCGTGTTGAAACTTCCGTCACTGTTATATCAATATACAGCGAACGGCCATAACATTGCGCCTACGGATTGTATAAGGTCTTTCTTCTGACCTCCACCTTTTGATCAGAGCCTCCTTACTCACATCAATCCTGAAAAGACGAGCATTTGCTGTTTCACCATTGCTGTTGTCCTTCTTTGGATTGGTACTAATCACTGCGTATCATTAACAACACACATCACATGCTGGATTTTGGAGAGTCTCTGATGCTCCGAGTCGTCTAGACATCACAATACGTCCCAATTTCTCAGACCTTTATGTTCGGCAAATTTTCCTGCTGACTGACTGTTAACCTGCTGGAAATTTATCTCATCCCTTATCTCACCCCGTCTCTTCACCTGTCAGTGGTTTTAATATTATGGCAGAGTGATTTGTCAATTTATATAAATATTTCAATTTACACCCCAAGTCTCACTGGACTTGATTTGTTGGCATCATTTTAAGCCACAGATCAACTCCATTCCTACTCACAGCAACTAGTAGCTGAGTATTTTCTTATCCATTTTTATTTTTATATACACTAATACTTTTTATATTGGTCTATTGAAATTTTTTACTTTTTATAAATTGACACAAGTTGTTTTTTTTTCACCGCATATACCACAACATACATACCACAAAATTCTCGATCGTGATTGGTCGGAAAACAAGGTCGGACAACAACAATTTATTTGTTGATTATATTTCTGGACTTTTCGGTTATTATGTTATTTAATAATAGACAACCTTAATGTTTTTTTTTTTTTATTCATCAAAAAATTCAGACAATTTCATATGAATAAGCTGTAGGTTTTGGATCAGTAGGACGTTTATTGATCAAAGACTTTTCGGCTCTGCTGTAGACGTGCCTTGGATTAAAAATTAGATTTTAGTGATCTCCAGGGGATTACAACAAATATGTCCTCATCAATCTGCCGGCCAAACTTCTCAATTCCCTTTGGATTAATAGCATTACATGACAAATGATTTCAAGGCATCCATGACTAAAAGTGAAAGCAGTATGTTATTATCATGGACCATATTACCCATCAGCCACTGCCAGGTTTCCTGGTCACATGCCACACTAATCGCTCAACCCTGTTTCTTGCTTTGTTTTTGTTTTTATTTGGTTTATATACTGCCTGCAATTAAATCCATCGCTCACGAGACTTACATTTACTGAGCAGGTCTTTATGTAGAAATGCACCACTCACACTCGCACTCATTTTCTACTGCTTATCCGAACTATCTCGGGTCACGGGGAGCCTGTGCCTATCTCAGGTGTCATCGGACATCAAGGCAGGATACACCCTGGACGGAGTGCCAACCCATCACAGGGCACACACACACTCATTCACTCACGCACTCACACACTACGGACAATTTTCCAGAGATGCCAATCAACCTACCATGCATGTCTTTGGACCGGGGGAGGAAACCGGAGTACCCAGAGGAAGCCCCCAAGGCACGGGGAGAACATGCAAACTCCACACACACACAAGGTGGAGGTGGGAATCGAACCCACAACCCTGGAGGTGTGAGGCAAACATGCTAACCACTAAGCCACCGTGCCCCCTAGAAATGATGATGATTATTATTATTAATTGCTCCATTTTCTCCCTCAATGGCAAAGCAAACAAGCTACAAGTTTAACAAGGATATGAACTTGTTATATCCTTGACGCCAATTTAACATTTGACCATCATGTTCGTAACACTGTCAAAGCAACATTTTTTCTCAGAAACATTGCCAAATTACGTCCCATGTTGACTTTCTCTGTGGCTGAAAAGTTAATCAACACTTTTGTATTTTCACGTCTTGACTACTATAATGCTTTGCTGGCTGAAGTTCCTAAAGCTACCCTAAGTAAATTACAGTCGGTACAAAATTCAGCTGCTAGAATTCTGACTAGGACCAGTGCAAGGGAGCACATTACACCTATCCTGGAAAAATTGCACTGGCGTCCTGTTAGTTTTCTTATTGATTTTAAAATTCTCATGCTCAATTATAAGGCCTTGAACAATTTGGCCCCTCAATATCTGTGTGAGCTGTTAACTCCCTACAAACCTACACATGTGCTACACTCCTCTGAAGCTGGTCTTCTGACTGTACAAACAACACGGCTAAGAACTACAGTATGGGTGATCGGGCTTTTTCCTCCTTGGCTCCCAAATTGTGGAATTCCCTGCCCTCAGAGATTAGGAATGCAGAATCCCTGGGGGTTTTTAAATCCCATCTTAAAACATACTTTTTTAGGGTAGCTTTTATGTGACTTCTTTGTTTTTTTATTGGCTTTTTAATTTTTGTATGGTTAGCTTTAGTGTCTGTAATATTATGTGTATCTTTTAATTTCATCTTTTATGTCAAGCTCTTTGAGAAGCTACTTTTAAAGGCGCTATACAAAATAAAGTTTATTATTATTATTATTATTATTATTATTATTATTATTATTATTAACAGTTGAAGCTAAAAAAATTTAAAAAT
Organism: Tachysurus vachellii; assembly: GCF_030014155.1. NCBI lineage: Eukaryota > Metazoa > Chordata > Actinopteri > Siluriformes > Bagridae > Tachysurus > Tachysurus vachellii. The sequence continues at coordinate 19,063,165 of NC_083478.1, forward strand.
AAGAAGAAGAACAGAAGATGAAGAGGAAAGATGCTGGTATGATGGAATCTATAGATCTGAGCCCATATTAATAAATATTAAAAATGATATGATCTAAGAGGGGGGGCACGGTGGCTTAGTGGTTAGCGCGTTCGATTCCTGCCTCCGCCTTGTGTGTGTGGAGTTTGCATGTTCTCCCCGTGCCTCGGGGGTTTCCTCCGGGTACTCCGGTTTCCTCCCCCGGTCCAAAGACATGCATGGTAGGTTGATTGGCATCTCTGGAAAATTGTCCGTAGTGTGTGATTGCGTGAGTGAATGAGAGTGTGTTTGCCTTGCTATGGGTTGGCACTCCGTCCAGGGTGTATCCTGCCTTGATGCCCAATGACGCCCAATGACGCCAATGGCACAGGCGCCCCGTGACCCGAGGTAGTTCGGATAAGTGATCTAAGAGATTTCTAACTAGGAATCTTATCTTAAGGGTGAATCAGAACCAATCGAAGAGCAACTCTGAGCAAGGAAAATACAACTTTTATCGTAGCGAGGAGGCGGGGCTTAACCTGTTACTGTGATTGGTTGTCCAATAAAAAAAAATAGGAGCACTTTTAAAATCTGGTCAATTATAAGCCTTCACTTTGTCCCTGTATATTAAGATATTTGAGACTATATCGTGTATGAATTACATTTGTGACCGATCATATTAGAGATGTTCTAACATCTGTATGTTATAAATGTAATGTTAATGTAAATGTAAACGTCTCCGACACAGAACAGAAATGTCATGGAGACAAATTATATCATTTCTGCTGCTCTGGCAATTCAGCTCTATTTCAGAGATGTTAGAGTATGTATGAATGTCATAGTGGCAAAATATATATATATATTATCTCTAATGTAATCTCTACACGATCTAATCTGTATCAGTTTATTAACTCACTATCATTGTTAAATATTGTACACAATACATTTCTTCTCCCTCTTCACCTTTCAGCCATTTTCTCCTCTGATAAAGAAACTCTTAAAGTCCTCCTCAAGACTCCTAACACTTTTTGACCTTATGAGCAATGCTTTATGAATAACTTTTATCTTTACTAGGATCTTGTCTTTAATTTTAAGGGGAAACGCCCACATTTGTTAAAATTTTGTCACTAGGAGAAACTCTTTAAACTGAGAATCTTTATGAATACAGGCTCATATCTAGAAAATATAAAGTAATTGACAGAAAGGCGTACGAAATTAAAAAAAAAATAAAAAAAAAAATAAAATAAACAAAAAATAAATTAAAAAAAAAAAATTAAAAATAAATAAATTTCTATATTTTTCCAATTTCGTACGCCTTCTGTTTCTTGTCGCTGGTCTAAACCGACGACCTGAGAATTCTTTTATGGGGAGCGATTTATTTCCTTGGTTTCCTCAACACAAGTTGTTAAATTTGATTCCTTTTTATCTTTTTCTGAACACAAGACACTAGAGACAAAAAAAAAAAAAAAAACCTGCAGCGTTTCCGGTGTGTCATAAAAGGCTGATATTTTAGCCTGAAAAAGCTGTTATTCATGTGAGCAGAGTTGAGAGAAGAAAAAATGTTTTAGGTAAATCTCTCCATTTACGTCTTATGTTTGACATTTGGAGAATAATAAGCGGATAGCGGAAAGCTTTTACGGACCAATTACCACAAGGTGTCCTTGAGGGTTCGGTGTTTTATCTTCAACAAAAAGCCGTTTGAGTCATTGGGTCTCTACTCTGTGCATCTGATTGAAAGGAACTCAGAGAAATAGCTATGAATCATGGATAAAAACAGTTAGAGATTTAAAAAAACGGAGCTCTTTGGAGAGGTGGATGACGAGTCCTGACGCCTGTGTACGGCTTTGACTAGGAGTTCATCCGCATTCTCTTTAAAACAGCAGACTTTACTCGGAGGTCGTTTCTATGAAGAAAAAAGTATTTGAACGAAGGAAAGCTTTATGTATGGAATAAAACATGACGTTGATGCTGTTAGAAAGGAAAAATAGAGTTAAGTGGAGTTTCTGTAGCACCTTGAAGGCTTTTCTACCTTCCAGTAACACCAGACTTTCATTCCTCTTGTTCCAAAGCTAAAGCTACATTTATTTACTTAAACTCAATTTATTAACTTTTTTCCCCAGACACCTAAAAATGGAGTTTGTGTCGTGTCTCACTTCACAGTGGTGTTAATATTAGGCTTATATGAAATTATACACCAGGACTTTGAGAATGTGTAGTGTTTCATCAGTATTTCTGTTTTTCTCTATAATTCCCCACAATTCGTTATTGCACTAATGGACTGTTACACAAAACTATGCTCATTTGCACACTTGCTCTTCTTTTTTCGCATTGCTGCTCACCATTGCCTTACCATTGTATATACACACCTGATTTATGTTTATAGTGACATCAATATATTATATTATGTTCATAGTACATATCCTCCTGTATATTTCTGTGTATGTGTATTTCTGTATATCTCCTTCTGTGTATGTGTATTTCTGTATATCTCCTGTATATTTCTGTGTAAATCACATACCCTTCTGTAAATTTTAGTTTACAGTAATAGACATCTGTATATTATGTTCATAGCACATATATACATCTGTATATTATATTCATAGAACATATTTTATTCATCTGTATATTCTATTCATAGTACATACACATCTTTAAATTACTTTTTATAGTAATAGCCATATATTTTGTTACAGCACATATCCTTCTGTAAATCTGTATATTATGTTCATAGTACACACACATCTGTAAATTATTTCCATATTACCACTTTATTTAATTTATTTCACTCTTGTAAACACAGTATATCCTGCACTTGCTACTATTGCGCTCTGGTTAGATCTAAACTGCATTTTGTTGCCTTGTACTTGTACATGTGTAATGACAATAAAGTTGAATCTAATCTAATCTAATCTAATCTAATACTAGAGGTGATATATTCATAGAAAAGATCCAAAAAAAACCCCAAAAAAGGTTTAAATCTTTTTCCAGACAAATGTTTGTATCTTCAGAGTAACAAAATTCATGTAAGATTCTCAACAGTGGGGAAAAACACATCTCTCCGACTGAAAACAATGAGTCTGAGTCATTTTACATGACACAACCTCAGTCGTTTATTTACACTGATTGAAAATGTCTCGTAAGTCTGTTTCCAATGATGAACGTGTCTTATTTCCGCAGGGTGCTGATGTGCTGTTGCGCCCCCTTTCTGTGTCTCCTGTAGTGCGTCATGGGAAACCACCCAACATTCCTACTGCTGCTTCTACGGATGCTCACCACTGAGGTGTTTGACTCTATGTTTGTGTGTGTGTATGTGTGTGTGTGACTCTGTGTGTGTGTGTGCGTGTGTCTGTGTGTGTGTGTGCGGTGTGTGTGTGTGACTGTGTGTGTGTGCATGTGTGCGACTCTGTCTGTGTGTGTGTATGTGTGACTCTGTCTGTGTGTGTGTGTGACTCTGTCTGTGTGTGTCTGTGTGTGTGTGTGACTCTATGTGTGACTCTGTGTGTGTGTGTGTGTGTGTGTGTGTGTGTGTGTGTGTGTGTTTGTGTGTTACTCTGTTTGTGTGTGTGACTCTGTCTGTGTGTGTCTGTGTTTGTGACTCCCTTCACAGTTGTGTCATGCTGAGGATGTGATATCGACGACTATGATACCAATGGAGGACGTGACCGAGATCCCAATATCCCCCACTGCCCTGAAGGTGTCGAGGGGGCAGATCCTGGCAGCTCAGTTTGAGTGTTACCTCAAAATACTGCACGACCCACCACGCACAGAGCTAGGTCCCCTACACACACACACACACACACACACACAAAATACATCAAATGAATCAGAATTCATGAAAATGCATAATTTGTGTTCACATTCATAGCTCTGCTTTTCTTACCACACATCTGTAGCCTCATCCACACACACACACACACACACACACACACACACACACACACAGGGAAACACAAACTTTTTTAGGGCTCATGAATTAAAGACAGACTGGAAGAATAAACTTATTATTCCCCTTGGGTTGATGATGATGATGATGATGATGATGATGATGATAAAGATGATCTTTCTTATCCTAAAGTAACCATGTTCATGAGACTATTGTTTGCACTTCGCTGTATTTTTAGAACAAATTTATTTGATCTTTCCCAAAAACAAAGAGACTTAGTAGCTTTACGAAACCTTCTCATTCCTGACCAGACAGACACTAGGGATGAATCATTCATAATTCACGTTCACATTGATATCTCTAAAAGCCCACTCAACCGGACACCACATGAACATTTCTGGCATGCTTTCTATTAAAAAACAAAACAAAAACAGTAATGTTTATAACAAAAGGCAACGAATACAGAGCCTCCTTTTCATATCTGTTCATTCTGAGTGTTAAGTGTGAAATAGTGAGTCGTGAGTGTTACACAGTGCGAGAGCAGGGATCAAGGGGAAGCATGTTCTCTCTCCTGAAAGAAAGGAAACAGGCTTAGTCAGTTAGTCAGTGTCACTCTTGCCCACTGGCTGACCGTCTTTGAGTTTTCTTCTCTGTCTGTGTGCGTCAGGCTTCCTTGGATTGTGTACCAGTCTCTGGTCTGAGGAAGCACACGCTTTTGCTTCTTGTTATTTTTTGTGCTTGTTGAGTTTTGGCTCTTGGATTGCTGCACCTCTTTATGAACCCCACTGTAAACACTGTGTCCATCACGTGGAGCTCTGTGTTTGGCTCATGAGCGAGTGTCTGTGTGGTGAATACTGATGTTATCACCAGATTCTGACAACTGATAGGTTGTTGGTTAGAAGTGATTTGTTGTTTCTGTGCTTTTGGGAAATGGTGTAACTGAATAAAATATAGACGGCTTCTGCTTGGTTGGGATGAAAACCTGCACCTACTGTATAAGACTGGACACACAGACACCCATGTGGTAGCTCATGGTGTGAAACTAACTTTCTGACTCACTGTCGCCCCCACAGGGCCGTACTGTAACCGCACGTGGGACGGCTGGCTTTGCTGGGGAGACTCGCCTCCCGGAACCATCATACAGGCCTGTCCTACTTATTTCCAAGACTTTGACCCAACAGGTTTGCCTTCACGTTGTTTAGCTAGAATATTCTAGAATGCGCGTTTGATTGTTAGTCTTGAAGTGGTTTGACATGGTGACCTGATCTGAGCTTCTTTTTTTCCAGAAAAAGTAACCAAAGTGTGTAACTCGGATGGACAGTGGTTCAGACATCCAGACAGCAACCGACTGTGGTCCAATTACACCCTGTGTTCAGCCTACACCCAAGGAAAAGTCACGGTTGGAGCATTTCTTACGTTTTATTATGTCCAATTTTAGCTACACTTGTAGAGCGCTAATGTTATCACTTACATTATATATAATAATGGGTATGTGGTAGACTAATGGTTAAGGTGTTGGACTACGGATGTGAAGGTTGTGAGCTCAACTCTCAGGTACACCAAACTTTCACCACTGGGCCCCTGAACAAGGCCCTTAATCCTTAATTCTTCCATTCTTCCAACCTTATCATTCTGGATAAGGGCTTCCTCCAAATGCTGTAAATATAAATAAACAATTGTTCCTTTATTAAAAACCTTTTTTTTTCTCTCACTTGTTAAGTTAATTAGACAAAGAAAAGCACAGGTCATCATGTTACCAAGAAATAGCAACACAAAACATTGGACACTCTTTACATAAATGTTAAGTAACATCTCCTTACAATAAAATTAAAAATTTAAATGAATTAACACCAGTGTTGTAATGTAACGGAGTATAAATACTTCGTTACTGTACTTAAGTAGACATTTCACGTATCTGTACTTTACTTCGCTATTTAAATTTATGTCAACTTTCACTTTTACTCCACTACATTTCCTAGATAAAATGTATACTTTTACTCCGTTATATTTCCACTAAGCATCTTCGTTACTCGTTACTACAAAATAAAATCAGAAGAAATGTGTGCGACTGCAATAAGGGAGGTTTGGCGAATCACTGCTCCTAGACTGCTCCTAGCGTGCACGCGCAGTCAGAGCTGGAGGCGTTTATCTATAACGTTAATCGGCTGAAAGCCGCAAATACGGCAACCAAAAGCAGTGAAATGTCACTATTCTTATTACCAGAGTTGTAGCACAAACAAAATATTAATACAAACAATCCATTCAATACTAAATAAAAATAACATTTATTGAGTTGTTCTTTGTCTTGTGAATATTTATTTTATTAATGACTGCATTCATTGCACACACTGTTCGTAGAGAATACACACATACACGAACTGATTTGATTCAAAACTGACATCATTACATCATGCATAAAATTTTGGTGTCCACTTTTGCCATTTAATAATACCATAACTTTTGGCTTACTATGTAGTCATATAATATATAAAATATAAAACTCTTCTTGTTTTAATTTCTCACTGAGGGCTAAAACCCCCTAAAGATGAGACCCTAGAACCGCCCCTGCTCTTATGCCTACAGAAAATCACTGAAATTTTACTTTTTACTTTTACTTCAAATACTTAAGTACATTAAATATCAGAAAATGACTTTTGATACTTAAGTACAGTAAATATCAGATACTTTAAGACTTTTACTTGAGTAATATTCTAAAAGGTAACTTTCACTTCTACCAAAGTCTTTTTCTAGTACTTGTACTTTTACTCATGCATTGCTTTCTACTACTTTACACAACACTGATTAACACCTTCAGACCAAACATTAATTCTCTTGGATTGAATGAGAAATCGATACTCTAACGAACGCTTGTGTTGAATCAAATCACTTGAACGTGATCGCTACAGCTTCACTAAACTCATTTAAGAGTGTTGAATATGATAAATTAGATTTTTTTCCCCAATGTATTGCCAAATACCGGGATGTGATGAGGCAGGGATTTATTTTTTCATAGCACTGGTGCTGATCACCTCGTGCTAATGAGTTTCACTCTACTCACTAATTATTTTATTGTTGTTGGCAACTTTCACACGGCTGAAATCTTCAGCAGGTGCAAACAAGAACATTTGGCTTGTTCTAAACGTACAACACAGCAATAAGCTGAAATGAAAAAAATCAATGTCAATTACAGAGGCTGCAGCAGGAATCGCAAATGCCAGATAGAAAGAAAGGAAATCGAATGCAAATGTCGCATCTTTTTTTTTTTTCTCTCCTCAGGTTGCTTTCACTATGTATTACCTGGCAGTGCTGGGGCACTCTCTGTCTGTGGTCTCCCTGCTTATATCCATTTTCATCTTCTCTTATTTCAAGTGAGTAAAGAGAAGTATGTATATGGACTTTACCTCAAATAAATTACCTTGTATAAACTGTACAAAATAAAATCATTTAAAAAATGCGAAGAAAAAAAAACAGGCACGTCGGTGACTGGATGGACGGTGGTTCAGACATCCAAAAAAATAGAGTCGACTCAAATAGATGACTCGCTCGCAAATGACACATCAAAAATGAATACTTTATTAGCTAATGTACTGTATGTGTTGTAGATTTGTGTGTGTTACTGCATGTATGTTGTATGTGATGTCTGTACAGGTGTCTAAGCTGTCAGAGGATCTCTCTCCATAAGAACATGTTTCTGTCCTTCATCTTTAACTCCATTCTCATGGTCATCTCATTAACCATGATCGTCCATGATGAGCAACTGGCTGCCACTAACCAGGTGAGTGTGTCTCAGTTTGTGTAGTTATTACTAAACCCGCATGACAGATATAACTTTTGATGCTATCCCTGGGTAGATCCCGACATCAGAAAAGTTTCCCCAGAACAGTTTATTTCGTTTATTAGTTTTTGTGTTATTTGTGTTTCCGTAATCAGATTGGCTGTAAGATTTTATCCAGTTTGATTCATTACGCATCATGCTCGACATATTTCTGGATGCTGTGTGAGGGGATCTACCTGCATACACTCATCATTGTGGCTGTGTTTGTTGGAGAACAACAGCTGGGTTGGTACTACCTGCTGGGCTGGGGTGAGGAGTCAAATCCATTTGATTCACTTTAATGCTATTCAGTACAAACAGTTTGAATTTCTATGTAATTAATAAGTGGGTGGAGGTGAGAAGTCAGATTTGGTTACAATTTAATCTGATTCATTTTGTCTGATTCACTTGAGTCACATTTAACATTAATGCTGATGAATGAGAGTGATTCATTGTGAGTTCTTAATGATTCTCCAGTTCACTTACTGAGACTGATGAGGTGAATCACCAGATTTGATTTCACTTGCGTTTGATTCATAATGAGTTTTTAATGATTTCGTAGTGACGCTCCAGTTCTGTTAAGTACAGTGTAAATAATGAGTCTGAGGAGCTGAGACACTATATTTGTTTCACTTCAGTCTGATTTCAGTCTAATTTACTTCCTGAATTTGGATTCATTATAAGTGTGTAATGATTCTGTTTTAATTGCTATGTAATTATTCATACAGGTAGATGAAACATCAAGACTGATTCACATTATTTTGATTCACTTGAATCTCGCTCAGTTTAAAGTCTGTTTAATTTGATTCCTACTGATTCATTAGAATTTCAGAATGAATCATTTGTTCAGTTTCAATCATCAGTGTAATGGTTCATTCTGGGGAGGTGAGACATTAAATTTGAGGTTTTATTTCTTAATCTAATGGCAAGTTATATCATTCTGAAATACTTTGTCTCTCTCTGTCACTTCCCTCTAAAGTATATTTTATTTTAAAAGGCATTCATCTGATCAATTTTTTATTTTTCTCTTTAAAGGATTCCCAGTTATTCCAGCTGTCATTCACGCTGTGGCTCGTCTGTACTTCTATGACGACAAGTAAATAAATTTAGCTTGTTTCCGTACAGGACTTTAGATATTCTTTTGCTTGTTAAACACTTGTGTTGATTGTGTTCGTTTATGATTTTTCCCAGTTGCTGGATAAGCAACTCTAACCTGCTCTACATCGTCCATGGCCCAATCCATGTGGCCCTGGTGGTGAGTGCTCACTTCTGTCCGCTCACATGTCTGTAGTCGTCATATCTACCTGCGTGTTAATTGTTACCAAAATAAAATAATAATTTTTTTTGTTTTAGGAATGCATTTGTATACAAATTGTGTACTGTTCCTCCTGAATGTTGTCTCCGTCCAGGTGAACCTCTTCTTCCTGTTGAACATAGTGCGTGTTCTGATCACAAAGCTGAGAGTGACCCACAAGACCGAGTCCAATGCCTACATGAAGGCTGTACGCGCCACCCTTATCCTGGTGCCCCTGATGGGAGCTCACTTCATCTTGGTGCCCCTGCAGCCCGAGGGCAGACTGCCCTTAGCCGTGTACGAGTTCTTCATGAACATCTTCATGCATTTTCAGGTGTGTGCTGATCCATAAACTATCATTGCAGCTATTTGTTAGAAGAGCGGTACCAAAACCTTTTTTAATTCCTTGCGATGTTTCGGGGCTTAGTCATGTTGTTTTGATTATGTAAAACGATCCCTTAGGCATATGGCTCGTGATTATGATGAAATTAAATCTTATGAAATTGGCTTATGGAAGAAATCACTCATTGCATTATGCCCTTAGAGACCCTATGAAGCCGTTTCATTTAAAAATGGGTTAGCTTTATAATTATTAACAGATAATTCGGCTATAATTTGGTAAGGTGCATATATATATATGTATATATATTGAAATACTGAAAAGTCAGAAGCATAATTCCTAAAGCTAGGTTAATCTTTGAGTCAGAGCTCATTTTTCCTCACGTAATGTGTCCTAAACTAATTTTTCAATCCTGTGCCTGTGGCTTTTCTGTGGCAGTGTTGCAAAGAGCCTGTTGTAGGGCCAGTGTTAATATTTCAGGCTGTGAATCGCTTGCACTTTTTAGAAATAGGATTACAGAATGTGGATCTTTATAACACCGTCATAAATATAATAAATCTTCAAACAGCTGCTTAATCCTGACTGATGATCCTCTGTTTCTCTTTCTATAGGGCCTCCTTGTTGCCATCATCTTATGTTTTGGAAATGGGGAGGTACAAACTGACATTCATCTCATTTCTGAGCTCATAATAAAAAAGGGCAGGTTTTAAAAAGGTGTTCACTTTCTGTAGAGTCTGTGAAATCTTGCTGTAACCTGAAAAGGTTGGATCGTTTTATACTGTACAGGAACTTTACATATCGTCGCTGTCGGGCGGAATCGACATTATTTTTCAGGAAATTAAAAAAACGCTGTACCTTATCTGCAGTGCACAGGGTTTAGTCCGCGTTGCAGTGGATTGTCTTGCCCTAATTTCCTGTCCTCAGACGAGCACCAGAACTAGCGGGGGTCAAGATTTTTTTTTCTTTGAGCCCAGTGTTTTGAAGACATTTACCTCAGAAGACGTGTTGATTCGTTGCGACTCTTCTTGAGGAGAAATATGACGTGAAGCTCTCCCGCGGAGTGAGGAAGAGGTGGACAGTTGAAGTGTCCAATGGAGTTATGAGATTTGCGCTCAAGCTATTTTCAAGACTTTAGATTGGTTAATAACTTGTAAAAATAACAGACCCACGTGGGGACTGACCAATAGCATCGATATGTGAAAAAATATTAAATTGACCAAATTTGGACATACGAGGTTTCCGCCCGACAGCGACAATATATTCCAGCATGTCACATATACAGTAGCTGTCTTAGATTTGATCCTAACAGTGTCTGATATCAAGAGAATTTTTCTATAATATGTCCCCCTCCAGGTGCACTCAGCTATAAGGCGTAAGCTTGCCCAGTACCGGGTCCAGTGCAAGCAGCGCCTGGTGACGACCGACTCTCACTCTCACAACTACCACACCAACTCCTCCATCGTCGAGACCAGCCGAGGGGCCCTGAGTCTGGAACACATGCCACCTCAGCTGGACGAGGACAAAACCCACACAGCCATGGTCGTCATCAACGGCCAGAGCAACGGCAAGCGCAGCTTCAGCGAGGAAGATCACAAATTCAAAGTCCTAGAGTCATCAACGATCTGACAATAAAATGGAAAGAGACTTTTTTAAATATTCAGTACTAAGCTCGTTTAAAGAAACAGGTCACCTCGAATGTGAACAGTGATTTAAAAAAAAAAGGCAGTTAGTTAAACTAGCTTTATAATACTAATTGGTCCAACTCTTCATTTTATTTTTAAATGGCGTCCTCAGTTCATCTATCTCACAACACTGTAATAAAGGAGATGTAACTGAAAGTCTGGCAGAGCTCCTGAGATCTTTTATTCAGAGATCACGAGTTTGAATGTCAAAGATGCCCCACGGACAACTAGAGATAAAGAGAAGCAATCAATTCGACAAGGTGAACGAATTTAGTTTGACGCTGCTTTAGCTGAGAATTGGTTATATGGTTATATTCAGAAACCGCACTAATTGGCTAATGCTAGCACAAAATACACAAAATTCCACCTCGCGTTTAAACCTATACAGAGATACTAGCTATCTAATAGACAAAACTTTAGCCAGCTGTGTTTTTGTGACATGATGAGCTACGTTAGAAAAATAATAACATTTATATTAATGCACTTGAGGACTTAGCTAGCCTACTATCCGTTAGCCACCACTTTTTAGCTAGCTATCTTGCAACCAAAACATAGGACTTACCAGGATATTTGGGGCTTTTATTTGTGCTAAACAACGAATTTACAATTTGTCCACCTTACAGATTGGTCGCTTGGGGTCATCCGGAGAGATCTAAATGAATGGCTGGGAATTTTCTATGATTGGTTTGGGGATAAATTGCATTTATAACAGGTTTGGATTATGAGTAGTGGATATTTTATGTCATTTCAACCAGCACACGTGATTTATTCATCTTTCGTTGAATTTTCCTGTACAAATAGTTTATAAAAGGAAAAAAAAACATTGTATGTTGCGTCAAACTCATAAGATGTCACTAAACTCATTTATCCATAGTGATTTTTTTCCCTGCAGGACCGACACACACTCAAACACAAACACATACACACACAGAAAACAAATAACGGAAGTCGGATTGTTTGTTCGAGCACTGAGAACATTTGAAATATGTAATTATTTTTTAAATATGTGTATAAACACTTGTAAATACGTGTTCTGTGTGTTTTTCACCCACTGAATTCTCTCATTTTTAGCAGAGGCTTTGTTTCCTCCTTCTCTTGGACTTAAAGTGAGTTTGTGGAAAGACGTGTGTGTTATTTGCTCGTATCTATCTTGTGGTCAGATTTATTGACTAAAAACATTCCACTGAAACTTCCAATGTGTGAATCAATGTCATTACTCTGTGTAATGGACGCTGTTGTTATAAAGAGCACAATAAACATTATTGCACTGGACTTTTGTATACCGAGAGACTCACTTTTTACACTTTTTTTGAAGTGAGTTATTCAACTGAAGACCTTGAAAGTGTGACATCGAATCGAATTTTATAGAGGAATATGGCGAGAGAGAGAGATGAGACACAGACAGAAAAGGTTTTCGTGTTTTATTGGGTAATAATAATAATCTTACCTTTAATGGTTTTTTTTTATGGAGCACTCCATAATACAGCGATGCAAGTATAAATGGTAGCAATTTTAAGAAGAAGAAAAAATTATTGTTTAATTAATGTATCAAATTATATCATTAATAATAAATCTTATCTTATTTCATTTTTAAATGATTAATTCATAAGTCCCTTTATGAAAGATCTTGCAAATTATTCTTTTATTAAACACAAGAACAAATATTTCCTCTTGAAGGTCGGTTGCCATGTCTCACATAATTGTTCCTGACTTTTCTAATAAAATCTGGCATTTTTAAAAAAGAACTATTCTCTTAATTGTACAAAAGGAACAAGAGAAAGAAAACCCAACTCGATAAAACCGAATCCAGATCTATATATTTGCATATTCATACGCCTCTGTAATTTACATCACTGGCACAGAACGTTCACACAAAACACGGTTTCATCAGGTTTTATAGGTCACATGCACATTTAGTATGTATGATTCGGTATAGCACACGATCAGATCGCACTCTAACATATCTTCTTCTTCTTCTTCTTTCGGCTTTTCCCTTCAGGGGTCGCCACAGCGAATCATCTCTCTCCACCTAACCCTATCTTCTGCATCCTCAACACTTGCACCCACTAGCTTCAAATCCTCATTAATTACATCCATATACCTCCTCTTTGGCCTTCCTTTTTCAAGGGTAGGAAATTAGTGGCACTGATTGTTGCCTTGGCATGAAAACTATGATGTCACACGTTAATTCCTTCCCTGTTTTGTCTAAACTGTTCCACAGCACAGTGCCCATGCTGATATGGAGCACAATTCACACTTCACAATGGAGGAGGTCGTGTCCGGTTATTTTCCAAGAAAAGCCTATAACTTACTGAGGAGCATGTCTGACAAAATGGAAAACAAAAGAAGAATTGAATAATTTGAAATAATTTCCATTTTCTGTATCACTTATCCTACACAAGGTCAAAGGGAGCCTAGAGTCTATCCTAGGGGACTCAGGGACGAGGCACCACACATACACCCATTCACACACATCTCTTGGGTTGTGAGGTTGCTTGCATTTCTGCTCTGTGAGTGTGTAGTTTGCATGCTCTTCACATACTTTGGGGGTTTCCTTTGGGTTTTCCCCTTTCCTCCACCAGTCCAAAGACATGTGGTGTTGAGTGATTGGCCTCTCTAAATTTTATGTAGTGTGTAAATGTGTGTGTGTGAGATTGTGCTCTATGATGGTTTGGCACCTCGTCCAGGGTGACCCCCAAATTCAGAAATGAATGGAGGAATGTAAGTTTTTTTCTCCATAAGCAATGATTCACATTTTAGCCTCAGGACAAAGCTGCTCACTTTTCCCTAAATGTTCCAAAGTGCATTAAATGTGTGCTTAGTGGATGATTGATTCATATAGAGAGAAATGTGTGTATTGTGTCACACATACAAAGCCACAAGGTCAGAGTGTCATCAACGACAGGAAAAAGCTTGTCATTCAAACCAGAAACCTTGAAGCTCTTAAAAAGCACAAAGGTTCTGCTTCTTCTGTATGAGTAATCATTTTAACCCTGACAGCACTCTATAGCGCTAAAAATGCACTGAATGGACCATTTCTACAATCAATCATGTGACACTCGAGTCCTTCTAAAACTACTCTCACTCACTCTCTCATTTTCTATCGCTTATCCGAACTACCTCGGGTCACGGGGAGCCTGTGCCAATCTCGGGCGTCATCGGGCATCAAGGCAGGATACACCCTGGACGGAGTGCCAACCCATCGCAGGGCCCTTCTAAAACTATTTTTATTTTAATAAAGCACTTATTGAAAAAATGTGCATGCCCAAATATAGTACATTTACAGCATTTGTCAGACACCTTTATACAGAGTGACTTACATTTTTATCAACTGAGTGTTAAGGGCCTTGCTCAAGGGCCCAGCAGTGGCAGCTTGGTGGACATGAGAATCAAACTCACAACCTTCTGATTGGTAGTCCAGCACTTCAACCTCTAGGCTACCACATCCACTTAGTACACATAGACAATAATGAACACAAAGGTAAAGTTATAAATACAGACTAATACACAAAACACGTATAAAAATGTACATTCCATGTAACAGATTTAATTTTGCAGGATGGACGGATGTATATATCACTGCAGAAAGTTTACCCCGATTTTGATGCATTTATGTTCACATTTTTAACATGTTTTTGATCGGATACTGTTCTAATGACTAAACACCATGATTATAATTTAGAACACAGAAAAGGACGAGGTCCCACCGAGATTTGAACTCGGATCGCTGGATTCAAAGTCCAGAGTGCTAACCATTACACCATGGGACCGCCTATACAATAGCTAAGAATTCAGACTAATAAACCATACGTTTCCGTTTCTAACTAATTTACCTGTTTTAAAAATACTCCTGTGATATTTTATTTTACGTATTATTAATTTCCGCTGTAGTGTAAAACACGTACGTTAAAAATACCTGCCCTACATCGGCAATGAAATCTACCTGCACGTAGTGCAATACTGAGTCAACTACATAGAGGTTTAGGATTAGCATTAAACAAAGTAGCAACGCGGACAGTTAGCAAGTGTGTATCATCAGACACTGCATGGATTTTAACTTGTAAATCGTTTAGTTGTGGATGTTTTTTTTTTTAAGGAAGACGCCGTATCCCCACACATCATCATAATCTAAAAGAAAACAACATTATCGTTGCTATCGAAGTTATAATCCAGTCTCTGTGGCTAATTAGCATAGCATAGCGTATGTTACGCTAACTACTTTGCGTAGTGCTACGCCTAAACCACTATCTTCTGGAGTTCTAGTGCACTAGACCTAGTCTGAGTTCAATCACGGTGTAGTGCAGGATTATAGGATATGCGGAAGTATTTGGTATTCGGCCCTAGTCTTCTCTATGGCGCACCCTACAGACAGAAAACTAGGATATTAACTGGAGGGGACAAAAAAGAGGATTGACTATTGCAGTCAACGTGGCAGATTTAAGCAACAGTCTAATAAGGGAAATAAACACAAAACAAATGACATTTTATCAGAATCCGGGTTTATTGGCCTAGCGTGTTTACACACACAAGGAATTTGGTTCCAGCTCTTTGTGGCTCTCAAAGTACAGACATAAATAACATTATACTATACAAGACAGTACAGACATAAATAACACTATACTATACAAGACAATACAGACATAAATAACACTATACTATACAAGACAATACAGACATAAATAACACTATACTATACAATACAGACATAAATAACACTATACTATACAAGACAATACAGACATAAATAACACTATACTATACAAGACAATACAGACATAAATAACACTATACAAGACAAGACAATACAGACATAAATAACACTATACTATACAAGACAGTACAGACATAAATAACACTATACTATACAAGACAATACAGACATAAATAACACTATACTATACAAGACAATACAGACATAAATAACACTATACTATACAAGACAAGACAATACAGACATAAATAACACTATACAAGACAAGACAATACAGACATAAATAACACTATACTATACAAGACAAGACAATACAGACATAAATAACACTATACTATACAAGACAATACAGACATAAATAACACTATACTATACAAGACAATACAGACATAAATAACACTATACTATACAAGACAATACAGACATAAATAACACTATACT
This sequence comes from Tachysurus vachellii, assembly GCF_030014155.1. NCBI lineage: Eukaryota > Metazoa > Chordata > Actinopteri > Siluriformes > Bagridae > Tachysurus > Tachysurus vachellii. Next base: position 19,079,327 of record NC_083478.1, read on the forward strand.
ATACAAGACAAAACAATACAGACATAAATAACACCATACTATACAAGACAGTACAGACATAAATAACACCATACTATACAAGACAGTACAGACATAAATAACACTATACAAGACAAGACAATGCAGACATAAATAACACCATACTATACAAGACAGTACAGACATAAATAACACTATACTATACAAGACAAGACAATGCAGACATAAATAACAATATACTATAAAAGACAAGACAATACAGACATAAATAACACTATATTATACAAGACAAGACAATACAGACATAAATAACACTACTATACAATACAAAACAATACAGACTATACAAGACAATGCAGATGTGATACAATTAGTTATGTACATAAAGTGAGAGAAGTGCATGGTAGTGCAAATAACAATATTGTGTAATATTATGCTTTAGTGCAATGTGTTATTAGCATGTTGCTGCAAGCAGAAACGGTTATTAAAATAAGAGAGGGTATAAAACAAAGAATAAACATCTTATGCAGTGTGATAACAAATTAAAGAAAAAAAATAGCAACAAAAACAGCATAAAACGTCTAATAATGTGGAGGTGTAACAGCCAACTGTTTTTTAAGGAAAAGTAGTTAATGACTTGCATATTATTTTGCATAATTTGCATATTCATTAAACTCATAAAATTTGCATTATCGCTGTAGAGTAGAATAGAAAATAAAAGAAGAGATACTGTATTTACTCATAATTTTAAAACACGCAATATTTCTGATCTCAGGACCAAAATGTACCACCTATGCAAGTGAATATGGAATTAAACTAAGCAGTTTGACTCACAAGGTCTGTAGATTTTTCCATAGACGTACGTAATAAATATGTATCTTCTGTTGCCACTAGATGGAGCTGTGACGTAGTACAATATCAACATCAAGAACTACCTCCAGGACCTGGAGTATGACTTCAAGATTATGAAGCTTGTATCTAGAAAAGTGTACAAAAGGTAACCGGAGACACTATTTCGTGTAGGAGGAGTATTTAAAGCTCTTATAAAAGGTGTCCTGTGATGACATGTTGATGAGTAGATTAATGGACATCAATTATGATTCATAAACACACAGCATTAACAGATTAAAATAACCCCTTTAGAATATGAGCCAGGTAGCTATAAGGCTTTATAAAGATAACATGAGACGTCTTTTTCTGGTAATTGATGTTGTGGTAGCTATTCGTCATCCCTTAGACGAAAAAAAAAAGCAAAATCAAGACCTAAGCTCATAATATACAGGAATATCATATTTGCATGTATTTGCAATTCACCTCGCAGCCAGCAGAGGTCTCCAAAAACACGTAAAAAAATAGCATCCATTTTACGCGTACACGTGCTTTCAAAATGTATTTGTTTTGATATCGTTTAACGTTTGTGTTTCGTTGGGCATTTTTACGTTTCTAAAATCGGCCATTATTTATCATTTTTTCTAATTTTTCTAATTCTTTACTTTCATCTACAATAAGTGCTTTATTTTGGCCCTGGTTTGGATTTATTCAGCATGTGTGAGGCTGGAATAAGACCAAGATGAAACACCAAGTACATCACATGTACTTCATACATGCAAGAAAAATCATAGGGCAATTTCAACTCTTTAATCGACCACCAGGCATGTTTTGTAGGAGGTGGTTGTAAAGTTGAGTGGAAACCCAGAAGAACTAGAGTAGAACGTGTTAAAGTGTGAATCTGTGCAGAAGGAGTGTTACTCACTGCACCACCATGACACCATTTTGTAATAATTTTCATATTTATTCTATTTTTGTTCATCTGTATGGATGTTTTGTTGATGCAGTGTTTCCATTGTGATTGCAATTCCCTTCCCAGGCAGCGGAGACCTCAACAAACAACAAAAAAAAACAGCTCCTTTAGTTACACACTTGCCCCTGAAAGTGCACTATCAAACCCAGATGCTCAATGAACCCATTCTTTTTAAGGATTCATTTCAGCCAGACCTTTTCACTGGCATTTAATTCATTCAGGGACATTTATCTAGTATTAATATCTCCAGCATGGCCTTCCCAAAGACCATACTCACCCAACAACCTGCTGGCTTGTACATATATTTATGGAAGAAAATAAAAAAGGTTGGCAGATGGCACTGTAAAAAATTACTGCTAGTCATGTTTGTTTGAATCCAAAGCACTTCTTTCTACACTTAAAACACACAAGTCTTTGGTCTAAAAATCACCCCCATCAGAAGGCTATGGGCAAACAAATAAATTACCCTGGCTGGCAGTTTGGTACAGTGTGCCGACTGTCTGCCCAGAATCCCAGCACTGTCCAAGTGAACGCAGAGCAAACAGAAAAGCTTTGCCGGTTCCAGTGTGGCTTCAGTTCTGGCGAGTTCGAAATTTCCAACATATTCCAGCCACATGCACCAGGGTGTCCAGTTTAGATTAGCAATTTTCCACTCCTTCATTGGGGTCACTTCACATGCCACCCAAGCATTACCTTTGCGTCTTTAGAAGCACATTTTACTTAACACATATTTATTATAAACAATACTACATTTACAGAATATGGCACTCTTCTGCAAAATGTTCTTTTAATAGTTCACACCAGATATTTACAATTTTGCAATCAATTATGACGGACTTTATCTTCTGTAGCTAACACTTTCCTTACGTTGTACTATAAACATCCCACAAAACAAATATGACTCTTTATTCACTTGTTAGTTCATTGTTCCTAACATCAACCACTTCAAAGACTAAATGCATGTGTTCCATAATATTTGTTGGTTGTTGCTCTTATTTGATTGTCTGATTTCTAGTTTTACATTTCCATATATGTATGGATGATAACAAAAAAAAAAAAAAAAAAAGAAGAATGAATTTACATCAGTGACATTTATTGAAGAAATACGGTTTGTGGTTTGTGGTGCACATCATTAAATCATTAACAGTCATGTTATTTATGTTCATAGTAAAACAAAATGAATGAATGTTGCTAGCTGGTGCTAAAGAACAAGAATTTAAAAAAAGCCACAAAGTAAATATGCAGGAAGAAACAGAAGCCAATATCAGTCAATAATATTGGACTAAACCATGATAAACGTGGGCGGTACAACATGCTGAAACCTCACAGCTAATTTCTTGTAACCAGTTATTTATTAATAGTACAAATACCGCTCACTGCAGAAGCACATTTCCAGAAGGAACCAGATTTGGACCAGCTTCTCCTATCAGGACCAAGTCTATCCAAAAGTTTATGGGCGGAGTCCAGCTCCTCCTACCAGGACAGAGTTGATCCACAAGACCAGGGGGCGGAGTCAGTCCTGATCCAGCTCCTCCTCCCAGGACATAGTTGATCCACAAATACCAGGGGGTGGAGTCAGACCTGATCCAGCTTCTTCTCTCAGGACAGAGTTGGTCCACAAGACCACGGGGCGGAGTCAGTCCTGATCCAGCTCCTCCTCCCAGGACATATTTGATCCACAAATACCAGGGGGTGGAGTCAGTCCTGATCCAACTCCTCCTCCCAGGACATAGTTGATCCACAAAGACCAGGGGGTGGAGTCAGACCTGATCCAGCTTCTTCTCTCAGGACAGAGTTGATCCACAAGCCCAGGGGGTGGAGTCAGACCTGATCCAGCTCCTCCTACCAGTATGATTCAGTCTAGAGAAGTGTGTAGTTCTTTGTTCTAGAAAGTCTCATGGATTAGGCAAAGGACTAGGAAGAAATTGGATCAGGTCCAGCTCCACCCTCTGAATATTTGGTGCTGCCAAATATCAGCCTGAAATATTTTCCCTTCCATTAATGCCTTGGCCTATCCATTTCCCAGCTGAAGTGAAAAGAGAAACACTACAGCTTGATCTCCAGAGACTTCAAATGTATGCCTTTTACTCGAGCTTTTATTTACATTTTTTCTCTTATCTTTTTTTTTACCAACATAAGGCATGCGATATAAAATTACATATCAAAGTGTGAATTTAGAGTTGCAGTCTGTACTTTTAGCTCTGTATACACTTTAGCCATGTTATGACCATATGATTGTTCCGTCCCATACATAAGCCCCGCCCCCAAGCTAAACTGCTCTGCAATGCATTTTTTCCCTTAAAGGCAGCTCATGAGGAATTTATTTATTGTTGTTGTTGTTGGTTGGGTTCATGTCAGGGGGGAACAATTTGTTTATTCCCATTACAAGCAGCAGAGGGCGCAAAAAAGTCACAAACAACTTCTTTAAAGAGACGAGAGAGAGAGAGAGAGAGAGAGAGAGAGAGAGAGAGAGAGAGAGAGAGAGAGAGAGAGAGAAAGATAGATAGAGAGAGAGAGAGAGAGAGAGAGAGAGAGAGAGAGAGAGAGAGAGTCATTTATCTTGCTTTATTTGAGAATAACAAACAAACTAAACCGTAATTTTCAGTTATTATTCAAGACTTAAGAAATTACATGGAGTGTAAGATCATGACAGAGATGATAGAGGTAAAGAGAACAAACTCACACACACACACACACACACACACACACACACACACACACACACACACACACACACACCAATTCTGGACATACATAAATAGCATGACCCGGTCAAACAATGACTCTACAAGATGTGAGACAGTGAGAAACTGCCATAGACAGAACGTCCATCACCAAACCCTATGAATTAAAAAGAACCCACATTGCATCATTGATCTCACATTCCACAGAGCTTTAAAGAAAAGCGGCTGATAGAAACCGAGGGCCGGGTGTGGTCCATCTTGTAATTCAGTGTAGTCTCTTCGTGTGATGTTTTCTAGGGCAGTGTCCTCCGAGCTGAGAAATGGTGTAATTTTCTAAGTATAGTTCTGGCAGAGACGACAGAGTCTCCAGGCTGCCAGCTTGAACTTGGACAACGTTTCTTGATGAGAAGTTATTATAAGGACAATAAAATTTCTCACCTCATGTGATCTTGTTTATTATAATGCTCTACTGATGTAACATCTTGCTGTCCTGTTTACGTTAAAGTGGATTGTCGGTTCTATTTATACAGATGGCTAACAGCTAGCTAACAAGCTAGCTAATTTAACAACAGTATACATTTCTGCTAAACTAGCTAGCAAGCTAATGCGCAAAACCAAAGTTGTTACCATGTAAATAGAGATTATTGCCTAATGGCATATAAATACAGTATATAAGTATGTAAAATATGCAAATTACGAGTTTTAGGTATGAGCTCAATTTGTAATTAGTTATTGCACAACATGCTAACTATTAGAAAACATAAGAAGCTAGGTTGCAAAAGCTAGCTAGCTAGTTTAAATTAAACAAACGTGGAGTTGTTTTATTTTGGGAAATTGGGCTGCTGTTAAATAATGTCTTAATACTATAATAAAAAAAATCATCCATCCATCCATCCATCCATCCATCCGTCTTCTACCGCTTATCCGGGGCCGGGTCGCGGGGGCAGCAGTCTAAGCAGGGACACCCAGACTTCCCTCTCCCCTGACACTTCCTCCAGCTCTTCCGGGGGAATACTGAGGCGTTCCCAGGCCAGCCAAGAGACATAGTCCCTCCAGCATGTCCTAGGTCTTCCCCAGGGCCTCCTCACAGTTGGACATGCCCGGATCACCTCCCCAGGGAAGCGTGCAGGAGGCATCCGGAACAGATGCCCGAGCCACCTTAGCTGACTCCTCTCGATGTGGAGGAGCACCTCCCGAGTGACTGAGCTCCTCACCCTATCTCTAAGGGAGCGCCCAGCCACCCTGCGGAGGAAACTCATTTCGGCCGCCTGTATCCGGGATCTTGTCCTTTCGCTCATGACCCAAAGCTCATGACCATAGGTGAGGGTAGAAACGTAGATCGACTGGTAAATAGAGAGCTTCGCCTTACAGCTCAGCTCTTTCTTCACCACAACGGACCGGTATATCGACCGCATCACTGCAGAGGATGCACCGATCCGCCTGTCGAACTCCTGCTCCATCCTTCCCTCACCCGTGAACAAGACCCCAAGATACTTAAACTCCTCCAATTGAGGCAGGAGCTCACCACCAACCCTTTTCCAGCTGAGAACCATAAAAAAAAAAAATAATATACTAGATAATTTAATAGATAGCTGGCTATTTGACATAGTTGAGGAATAGTTTCTTTTTTCTTTTTTAAGTCGAATAATTATTTAGATTCCATCTTTTAATAATAAAAAAAAAAAAGAATTATCTGCAAGATAATTCTATTATACATATCAGATATATAATCAGATAATTCTATTATACTTGACCTATTAGGACCTATTAAGTCCAATATACAAATTCATACGTATGACATAATAAGTATGAACGTATTAGCTGTAAAACCTAGAAAGCTACGTCATAAGTTAAAAAAGTTAACGAATGTGATTAGAAAACGTGATGCCATTTAGACTTTTTATTTATTATTGAACAACACCTTGATTTTTTTTTTATCCATTTATGCTTACGTTTTGTGCTTTAGAACTTCTTTTCTCTCTCACTGGAAGTTAAAACACGGCCTGTCGTGTTAGCCTTAAGCCAAGAAAGTAAGAAATCGAAGCGCTACGGAAAAATAGAAAGCACTGTACGCAATACTGACATTAAACAATGAAGTAAAATATTTTTCTTCACGTTCTGTAGCTTAGCAGGAAACCAGGGTCAGAGGGTCAGCGGTATTATAGCACCCCTGCAGCCGTCCAGAGTTTGAGGGTCCAACAGCGGTGGCTTGGCAGTGAGCGGCACTTGAAATTTCAACCCTCAGATCAATAAGCCCGAAAACCTCAAGTGCTGAGCCAACACTGCAGATGTAGCTAAAATTAAAATTCAGCAATGACAGAATGTCCATTTTGTGTGCTTTTATCCCAGCCTGACCTCAGCTTTCTGAATCGAGCATGTAAAGTATTCAAGATTTAAGACTGGCACAGTGACTGGCACAAGTAAAAACTTTTTGAGGCACAGGCATACGGCGGCGATCACATGCAGGAATTAGCCGTGGGGTAATTTAGGCCCGTAAGCTTGTACCGCAAATTATTAGTGGCGCTGACCTTTCGTCTCTGTCTCCCTGAACCTGTGGCTGACTTGGCTGCGTACCAAACGAAGCAGCTAGCTCAGTGTGCGCTACATTTATAGATATCACACCACGACAGCACTGCGAAGAGCAGGAACGTGACTACAGCAGTTCATTTAAAGCTTAAATGCTTGCTGAGATCCCAGTTGTCAGCGGTACCATTAAGCAAACCCTACAGAATAATAACTGCATTATGTGGATGTGTATAATGTGTTTAATCCTTTATGAATCTTTGTATGAGTCGTTTTTTTTCTCTTACTCTACACAAGACACTTGAGCAAAGTTGCTTTGTGTCTCATGTAGAGTAAGAGAAAAAAAGACTCGTACAAAGATTCATAAAGGATTAAACGCATTATACACATACACATAATGTGTTTAATCCTTTATGAATCTTTGTATGATTCATTCACTTGAGCAAAGTTGCTTTGTGTCTCATGTAGAGTAAGAGATTATCATCTGTAAATCCCATTCAGAGGCTGAAAACCACTTGGGGCTCGTTCACGCATGCAAAAAAACTCATTGGGGCAGAACGAATTTTTTTACAAGCTTTAATACGAATATATCGAACAATAGCGTGCTTTATTTGATTAAGAATCCCACTCGATCCCTGCTCAATTTAAGAATCTTAAAGGATGTTGCTTCAAAGAATCGCTGATCTCTTGGGATTTTCACACAAATTGGATAAACACCCTTTTCCATTTATCCAAGATTTTCCCACTTGAACACGTTTGGAGATGTTTTTCTGCTCACCGTGTGTGTGAAGAGTGATACAGAGTTCCAGTCTGGTTATTCTGCACCATTTCAGAAGGATGATTTTGTTGTGTGTGTTTTTTTTGTTTTTTTTTACATCATTCTTCAAAGGTTAAGCGGTTGCAAAAACACCTAAACCAGCACATCTGACACCAGGAGCTACGTCACTGAGACCGATTTTTTCCTCTTCTGGTGTTAGATGTGGCTTTACCACCTTGAGGAGAGCAACCTGATCTCGCTACACACTGTGACACCATCTCTTCCCTTTACACACTTCATCATGTACGATTACATGAAAAACTTTAAATGAACTCCAGAAGCATTTGGTCACTGACCCACTTTAACCCCCAGCTGCTCGGCTAGACGTGAAACGGACCATAAACGAATGTAAATTTCTTTTTTTTTTTTTAGGAAGTTACACTATACACTATATTAAACATTTAGATCGAAACGATAGACATGAATCCTGCTTTTAATTTTCTAGCTGCGCTCTTTTTTGCTTTTTGAAAAGCTCTAATAGCAGGAACGAATATGCACACAATCGGCCAAGTTCCTGCTTTTTCACTCTCATGAAATTATACATTTAGATTCTGCCTTTAATTTACATTTATCATTAGATTAAAGCCGTCTTGCTATTATACTGCACCGTCACACATTTGTGAACACTCTCCCTTCCTGTCCCTTGTCCCTCTCTCTCTCTCTCTCTCTCTCTCTCTCTCTCTCTCCAACTCAGCATTCCAGTTTGAATGCTTGCACCTTGACCCCTTTGCGCACTATTTGTGAGGAGTGGTTCTGGCCGGCGTGCTGTCTTGCTTATCGTCACTGTGAGGCCCGTGCTGGGTCTGTGTGTGTGTGTGTGAGAGAGAGAGAGAGAGAGAAAGAGACGTGGCCATTTTGTGAGTGACGTTATGAAACACACAGGATTGATCAGAAGCTGCAGAGCGATGAGACCCCATCCGGTGCCTTTCCTCCCTCCTCCTTTCGTTCACGTTCCTCTCTTTCCTTCCTTCCTTCCTTCCTTCCTTCCTTCCTTCCATCCTCCATTCTGTTTTCCCTCATTTTCTCCTCCTGTGTCAGGCTTCTGCATCTTGTTTTTCTCCGTGTCCTCTCTTTCACCCCTCTTTCAATGACATCATTTTCTGCCTAGTTTTTCACAGAGCCACTAAGGTGACGGTGTTGTTGTTGTTTTATTCTTACAAACGGCGTGGTATAAGATTTCTATAGGAAGCTTCTCAAGATATAACTCGTAGCGAGACAGAGAAATCATTGGAATGAAACAACCAGAGAGAACATTTTACACAAGATTATACTTCAGTCTAGGAAATAAAGAATCTTCGAAAGTCTAGAACAGAGACTTCTAGCGTACTGTATAAAGGCGATATTATTTGAGTCACCTTCTCAAAGCGAATCCACTTATTTATTTAATTCCCTGCTACAATTTCTACACTGCATGGCCACCACTTAGGAATCTCAGAACAACAACATCATAATTCATGATTATACTTATTTTAAGGCTGTGAAATATTAACCCGTGGTCTCGATTTATAAATTCCTGGCCACGCCTTATTAATAAAAATAACCATCGTGCCACCTCGGAGGCTCCGCCAGGTCTCTAATCTAAACTTGCACCCGGTTTACTCATAACCTCTGTTTTGTTTTAGTGTCCAATGACATTTGAACGCTTGCTTCATACTTCATTGTAGATATACATGAAAACAAAGAGTGAAGAGTTTAATATATATTAACAAGATTGGAGGTGTGTTTCTTAAGATTCTGAGATGCTTCCTGTCTTTTCTGTTCCATTCTGACGTGTGAGCTGAACATCAACTGAAGCTCTTGAGGTTTATGAATATTTGAGTCAGATATGAAGCTCAGAACAAACAAGGACCATGTTTGGGATACATTACATTTACAACTTTCATTCAGTCATCCTTAGTAACTCCTTGGTGAGGGCTCTCACTCACTCACTCACTCACTCACTCACTCACTCACTCATTCACTCACTTACTCACTTTTCTACCGCTTATCCGAACTACCTCGGGTCACGGGGAGCCTGTGCCTATCTCAGGCGTCATCAGGCATCAAGGCAGGATACACCCTGGACAGAGTGCCAACCCATCACAGGGCACACACACACTCTCATTCACTCACGCAATCACACACTACTGACAATTTTCCAGAGATGCCAATCAACCTACCATGCATGTCTTTGGACCGGGGGAGGAAACCGGAGTACCCGGAGGAAACCCCCGAGGCACGGGGAGAACATGCAAACTCCACACACACAAGGTGGAGGTGGGAATCGAACCCCCAACCCTGGAGGTGTGAGGCGAACGTGCTAACCACTAAGCCCTCGGTGAGGGCTGTGGTGTTTAAAATAAGTCTGGATATATTTGGGGAAATAGAATCAAAGAAATTTATGTTTTGAAAAAGCAATGAGATTAAAATCATTCTATTCAGAGCACAGATGAAAGCCTTTTGGTTTAGCATTATGTTCGTAAGCATCAGTTTGTAATCGTACACCCGGTATAGACGGCTACCGCTTAATCTCCTCACCTCCCACTCACCTCATCCTCCACTTCCAACCCATCGTCCGTCATCAGTTATTTATGACCTTATGAATCCCCCTGAAATCTCTCATGGAGCTGTTTCCACCAGTGATTCCATGAGAACCGTGTGTTACCACCTCCTCATGCATGTACATCCAGGGAAAGGTCAGAAATGTGCGTTGTATTTGCAATGTTTTCCTATAAGCGGCTTTCCAGACCCATTCTAAAAAAAAGGACAAACATCCCAGGAATGTACATCTGAGAAAAACCCCTATTATGTGAGGGTTTTTTTTTCCGTATTGGCCGACGCTCTGGTGAACAGCTTAACTATAGAAACTACAGAACAGTATGGCGTGACTGAATTCTCTTTCTACATTAAGAAAGTGGACCAGATGTTCCTTCATCTTGTAGACTTTTTTAATGATAATATGAAAAAAAGTAATAAAACTATTAGTACGCTAGGTTCACCAGATATTTTGACGCAATATTCAGATGTTAATATCGATAAAGCTATAGGTGATTCTACTGGGGTTCCATTTGGGTCCCAAAAATCTACACAACATAAATATAAACCTACAAATACGACATTTCTGATTTTGACAACACATTAAAATACTTGTTATAATCGCTGCATATTATGTGAGAACATGTAAAGAAATATTTGGAATATTCCAGATGTGTTAGCACGTTCGCCTCACACCTCCAGGGTTGGGGGTTCGATTCCCGCCTCCACCTTGTGTGTGTGGAGTTTGCATGTTCTCCCCGTGCCTCAGGGGTTTCCTCCGGGTACTCCGGTTTCCTCCCTAAAAGATATGCATGGTAGGTTGATTGGCATCTCTGGAAAATTGTCCGTAGTGTGTGAGTGAATGAGAATGTGTGTGTGCCCTGTGATGGGTTGGCACTCCGTCCAGGGTGTATCCTGCCTTGATGCCCGATGACGCCTGAGATAGGCACAGGCTCCCCGTGACCCGAGGTAGTTTGGATAAGCGGTAGAAAATGAATGAATGAATGAATGAATGAATGAATATTCCAGATGTTTAGATCGTAAGGAGAAAATCTTGTCCCCTATTTTGTCCCCATCTCTGTTTTCAATAATATTATGAAATTGACTGATGACAAGAACGATCTTGTTATCTAAATTATAGCTATAATGTGGAAGCAAATCTTAATGTATTCATGCTAAACACAAGTTGTCTAGTTGTTCACGCTATGCTAAACATCTCACTGCTGTTAATCATTTAAGAGCAGCAAAGAAACCTTGTACACAATATGATTTCTGTCCCTGAGATGGGTTAACACCTATTTTCCTGAGATACACAGTCGACAGATAAACTTTATTAGCTTTATATTGTGTGTATATCTTGATTAACTCATGCCTACTCTTTGCCTGCAATCTCCTTTTTTGAGCAGCTTTTAAATCCTCTCAGTATCTGATCTTCCTCCGGTCCTGTTTATCCGATTTTAGGCACTCTGCTCTTTCTAATTAAAAAAAGGTCCAGGTTATTTCTTCCTTTATTTTTTTCTTTGTAGAAAATATTACAAGCATGATAGAAGTCACTGAAGTTCAGGAATGTTTAATTTTTTAATAAAAGGACTTTTCATGTATCACCTGAATCCAGTGCAAGTTTTTATTTCAGTATTTTTTTTTTGGTTTGTTTTCTTATTTATTTCATGAAACCTGTGTGTGGTTTGACCTTTCTGTCCGGTGCTCACGATTCTTCACTGATTCCACCTCATCGTTGTCATAGTGACAGCTTCCTATTTATGTGTTGTTGAATTTGTGAAGGTGGCAACCTCTGCTGCTCTCCCGGCTGCACTCTTTGCCCTTTGTGTGATTTTCTTTTGGTACCTTCAGTCGAAGTTATTGGAACACCGTGTCCGAGTTGTGATAGATGTGCGGCAGCTCATCTATACCTTCAAACTTATTCTTCATGCATTATGCTATAAATTCTGAAGCTTTTATGAACTGAAATCTTGCACAGAAAAAAATGTCCATGCATTTGATGCCTAAAAGTAAAGAAGAAACCCAGTCTACGTTTCCATTCACTTTGTGAATGAAATCCAAAATTAGCGCCACATTTTAGAGAATTCAGCACGAAATAAGTTCTCACTTTAATTATCAGCAGCATCCGTTTCAGCTTCTGAGGCTTTACTGATCTGCACTGTGAAAAAACTAATCACTGATTCATTCACTTTCTTCTGTCTAGTCAGGAAAACATTATTGTTATCGATGTCTTTACATTACATTTATCAAACTGTCATCGGTTCAGGGTGTGTAAGCGCTCTTCTCTGTTTTGATGATGATGGCGTGACCAGAACTTGTTACAAAAGCTTATGACATGTAACTATTAAACAACTCCATCAAATCCTAGTGTTCAGAGTGTGAGGAAATCACACTTAGCTAACAAGGGTGTAGGCATCATTTAGCAAACAGACTGCTTTTAATATCATGTTTGTTATGTTTTCATGAAGTGGAGATTGTAGAAATATAATACTTTTGGTAGAAAGATGCAATATTGGGGGTGTTTTTATCAGATGCCATCTGCTGGGTTTTCCCAGACCACCACATATACACTATAACTTGCAGGCATAAACTGTTGCTACACTCCTGGAAGTTCAGTGCCTTCTCAAAATGTGCTTCAAAGCAATATTTAGTTTAGTAGCCTAGTTATCACCAGTATAACTGTATGCTAATTGCATATCCTTAGCGCAATAAATAAAAATTGTCTACCATTTTGAAAAAATAGGCTACATATCTGTTTAAATGATCTGCTGAGTCAGAATTGTGTGTACAGTGCTACAAAATGGATTACAAATGAAGACTGAGGTATATTTGCCTCATGTCTTATTCTTGAGAATGCTGACATCATAACGCAAGCCTGCGCTGCTCACCACAAAGCCCAGCATTGTCAAGCTTCACTAGCAGCAGACCTCAATCACTTGGATTTTGGAAAGCAAGAAGGTCACTCTATTCCTGCCTTGAATATTCAATTCAAACCCATTCAATTCTCACTGATAGTCATGAGCTTTGCTGGGATAGGAGGAACGAATTGGAAGCATGCAGTGCAATGCAGCGAAACGGAGAATAAGCACAGTATGTCAATGGGTATAAACAAACTATTTGTATTTGCTAAAGGAAATCAGCTGAATTTACAATTCCTGATTGCCAGAACAATAAAGCTTTGTAAAAGTTTTAGCCAGAAAAACCACACCAATACAAACCATTTGTCTGTTGTTTTAGCATTTACAATTGGTTGAATATGTTGTGGTTGAATTCTCTTTACAAATTCTGTTCAAGGGAGAAATACTGACCTAATCATCCAGTGGTTGATCTTGATGTTTCGGCTTCTATTTTGCTAAGAAAACTTGTGGTTGGGGGTTCGATTCCCGCCTCCGCCTTGTGTGTGTGGAGTTTGCATGTTCTCCCCGTGCCTCGGGGGTTTCCTCCGGGTACTCCGGTTTCCTCCCCCGGTCAAAAGACATGCATGGTAGGTTGATTGGCATCTCTGGAAAATTGTCCGTAGTGTGTGAGTGTGTGAGTGAATGAGAGTGTGTGTGTGTGTGCCCTGCAATGGGTTGGCACTCCGTCCAGGGTGTATCCTGCCTTGATGCCCGATGACGCCTGAGATAGGCACAGGCTCCCCGTGACCCGAGGTAGTTCGGATAAGCGGTAGAAAATGAGAGATTGAGTGAACTAGTGAGGATCCCGAGGCCTCTAGAGATGTATCAGCTCCAGTTGGATTCTGCATTATGAAGATTTCAAACTTTCGAAGAGAATTTGCCAACCTTGCACCACGAGGAGAACAACCTCTTAATCAACACACAAAATAACATTTTACATACTCTGTATTTTCATCATTGAGCATTTGAGGGCTTTGGCATTGAGGAGTTTGTGTTGGTGTCCATGGATCTTTAACATTCCTGATTGTTTCTTACCTTCTTGGTACTCTAAGTTCCATTGATCTTCAACATTCCTGATTGCTACCCATGTTAAAATCTTACCCAGTCTGGAAAAAAAAAAAATATCTGAGGAGTCTGATTACATGGTGGTCGATCATTTCTTTGTAAGGAGTAGGGGCGTAATGCAAGACCACCTGCAGTAACATCTTTTTGGTGCTCCAAATATTTGTATAAGGATATAAACCAGGTTAGGTTTCTCTACCTCAGCTTCATCATTCTGGTTCCTAATTGGTCTGAAGTGCATGGAAGTAAAAAAAAATCCTGTTTGGTTTAGGTTACATCCCCAGCAAGGATCCAACAATTAAAAGACTTGGGACGTATTGACAGATGTATTGACATCACATAAACCTGCATTGATTTTCAGTGGCACTTTGTGAGAATGTGTAAATCTTATGAACTTTCTCAAACCACTGATGCAGCAGGATTCTTTTTGGTACAAGGCCGATTTAATCCAACAGGAAAGTGTGTTAAAGAAAGACAACCACGAAATGTAAGAGGAAGTGTAAAGACCTTGTACTCAAAAGAAAAGTGGGGCAAATTATGGATAAGAAAAATGTGTGTGTGTGTGTGTGTGTGTGGTGTGCATACTTTATAAATAAATAAATAAATCAGAATAAACCGACCAAATATTTATGTAATGAGTCTGTCTGTGTTTTGCCCTGTTTCTATCTGCTGTCTGCCTTGCTGTCAATTGTTTGCTCCGCCCACTCATTGGTTACCATGGACACTAATTGCACTCTATCTCCCCCCCAGGTGTATTGTGTTAGTCACTGATTGTCTCTGCTTGGTGATTGGTTCCTGTTTGCTATATCTACCCTGTTTGTTCACTTCCCTGGTGTTGGTTGTTGTTGTACGTTGGTGTCGATGTTCCTGTTTCCTGTGCGCTCAGTGTTTTGCCTGTTTCTTGTTTCTGTCTATTAAAAGTCTAAACTGCACTTGGATCCTCACTCGCCTTTGTCTTGTCGCGACAATTTAGTTCTGTTAATAAACAGGAGATCTTAGAATGTTAATGCATCATAAAAATATAAGAACCAATCATATTTGAGTATGCAAATGAAAGCTAGAAAAAGAGCAATGTACAAGAGGAATATACTTCCTGGCCACTTTATAAGGAACACATGTACACCTGGTGTACAGAAGAGCTGCCTTTTTAGACAGAGAAACAGACACTCAGAGAAATGAGATACAACATAAGCCAAAACAGGTATCATGTTGCTTTGTAGATGTTCAAAACGTTAAAGGGGAGTAAAACACTTCAGGATGCGCTGAAAGAAAATATTGATTCATTGAGAAACTTTCGATAAGAGCACAGCATAAGGGTTTTATTCCTTACTAATATGATTAAATACGTCAGAAATAAAGCAAAATCTGGGTCAGTGTGATCCTATCAGTTTTTAAAGGACACTTTCTAGACCTTTATTTCTTTTCCCTAATGCCTTTTTATCTACAGTACAGCACAGTCAGTGAATCATGGCATGGTGTGCTAATTCCCCTCCAGCACCCTCCACTCGTCAAACACATTCAGTGAGAACGATAGACAATGGCATTTACACAGAGACCTGTTTTTTCACCCACTGAGACTCGGCAGTGGTTCTGCAGCCCACGTCGCCCTTCACTCCCACACGCACACAGCGTTGGTTTTTCTAGCCGATCAGAAGGATGATTAGTGTGAAGACGGAGAAACAGCCAGTGAATGATGCTTTCTGTGCTGACGTGTTAAACGCCTAGGAAACATGAACTTTCAGCTGTAAACCTGATTTATACCAACCAGGAATATGGAGAGATGATATAGGGGCAGGTAACTTGTCTAGAGTATGACACAGCAGTTTGATTATGGTGCCTGTGTGTGTGTGTGTGTGTGTGTGTGTGTGTGTGAGTGAGTGTGTGTGTATGTAATGTTTCTTGCTGTTCTGTCTACTCAGTAAAGGCTACAAAGCAGACAATGAAGCATTAAATGAATGAATTTCTTAACGTTTATTAATGTTCTGACAGCAACTCACACAACAAGTGTTTGTCTTCTTCCACATCATTTTTATTTATTTTTTCGTTTCAATGAAATTTTATTTTAATGTAAATTTTTACAAC
Organism: Tachysurus vachellii; assembly: GCF_030014155.1. Taxonomy (NCBI): domain Eukaryota; kingdom Metazoa; phylum Chordata; class Actinopteri; order Siluriformes; family Bagridae; genus Tachysurus; species Tachysurus vachellii. The sequence continues at coordinate 19,095,686 of NC_083478.1, forward strand.
GTCCATAATGTCGAGTATTGAACAACATTTTGTTTGTTTGCTATCCTAAAATCTCAATCTGTTTATTGTTCCCGGAGCAAAAACGCAGCAAATTGTAAATCATTACACAAGTCAGCATATGTTAAGCCTGACTTTCACACTAATTTATGCTTGCACTGCTTCTTTTTCAACCAGGCAATGACCCACTAACTGTCACCATAAGAGTCATAATGCATGCTCTCTCTCTCTCTCTCTCTCTCTCTCTCTCTCTCTCTCACACACACACTCACAACACACACCCACACACATATATATCTTTTATATACACAGGACATGCAACTCACATGTCTGTGCACACACTTTAGGTGTGAGCCAAAGTGAAGCACTCAAGACAGAAGAGGAGTCTCACTCCCAAACCACACACACACACAACATAAATAATCAGTCATGTATTTGTAAAAAAAAATAAAAAATAGACAAAGAAAAATCCAATTGCATAAAAAAGCTAAGAAAAATCCGATTGCATTTTGAGTACTCAAAAAGATCTTGGAGACACACCCCATACACAGGATGTTTTTTCACCGGAGGTCACATTGTTCAGTCATGAGAGAAGAAACATCAGTACCTTCACCAACACAGTGTTACTTGGAATAAAAAAGTTACGTGAATACATTTTATAATTTTACAACTTGTATGTAAGTTGCAATATTATCAGCCAAATATGACTGTTCACATGTTCAAGCCTATATCGATTACATAACAGTGTAATTACAATCATTAAACATCAGTAATAAATCATTTCAGGGTTATATGCTGTAAAAACAGGGTATAAACAGAGGTGTGTAGTTTCTTCTGCTGCTTTCAAAATAAAAATGATAGCGATCTGATATAAACATCTATGGTAGTGAGACCAGTTACACCACCTACATAAGAATGTGAAAATGAAATCAAGGCATTTACAGCTTGATTATTCGTGGAAACTTTCAACGTCTTTCTGCATTTGTAAGACATTTTGGTAAAGCTGAAACAAATTCTCCAAAAGAAAAAGCAGATCCGGAACAACCATACAATCATGACCTTACATCCAGGACAGAACTAGAAAACCAAAAACACTAATCTGCTTACAGAAGACTGATATATAAGCCATTGCTTTTTAAAACCTTCTGGAAGAGGATACATTGGATGTCGCGTAGCCTTAATGCAACATGAAACGTCTAAGAGCGTGGAATAGACCCAAATTAATCCACAGGAATATAAATTAAGTTGCAGGAACCAAGTGCCATGACTTTGTCACGTTGGCACAAAGATTTTCCTGGTACCCCCTGTAAAAAAAATAATAAGTAAAATAATACATTTTGTAATTATTAAAGTCGTGTTTTTACATGATAATAATAATAATAATAATAATAATAATAATAATAATAATAATAATAATTATTATTATTATTATTAATAATATTTACAAATAATATGAAATGTTAGATTACATTTTTAGCTTGTGTTTTTCTATTAATATTTAAGATCCTTTAAATTATGTACAAATGTTCTTATAAGGAAGCAAAATACCAGTTAGGCTTATTTATTTATTTATTTAGTTCTATTTGGATTTTTATATCATCCTAATATCACCAAGTTCATAAGGACTGGATTGTTTACCTCTCCGCTTGGCTAGCAGATGACGTCAGGACACACCCCTAAACGTGTATGCTGGTGTAGTCAGTGGACTTTCATTCGCCCAATCCAAATGGAGCTGTCATTCTAACGGACCAATCCGCGAGGAGGGCATTCACAGTGGTTGCCAGCGATTGGCTGTCGGTGAGAGAGGGTAGGCAGACATGCAGCGCTGCTGAGCCTGAAGGGCGGGGCTTAGCCGAGTCGATGATGTCCACCTCCTCGGTGGTTGACGAGTAGAGGGAAAAAATTACATCTATATATGTATATACACCCATTTTGTGTGGAATTAACGTTGAGTTTTGAAGCGAAGAAGAGTATTTGGATGGTTCGAAAGTCAACTCGGATCTCCCCTGGTGACGTATATACTTTTATTGTGCTGTAGTTGTTTCATGGAGAAACGTTTAGTCCGAGTGAGTTTGGCGTGTGAAGGAGCTCCAGTGCAGTTGTGCTAAACGGCTAGCTGACACATAAACACCGCTAATATCCACACTGCTGCACTACAGTACAGGGATTATATACTATAGACTGTCCGTGTGTACTGTTTAGTATCGCAGTTAATCCGAATTAGTTTCGTTACAAACAAAATGCCCCAAGAAACTTGTCCTACTTTAGTTTTTCCTCTATTTCTGCTCCAGCATTTTTTCTAGCTTCAGTTGCACAAGACGAGGTTTAAAGTCCAACTATTTACTCAGAACACAAGCTGCTCGGATTGTAGACCGTTTCGATTTGCTAACGAATCCGAGTTATGTGTAAAACTGTGACGTGTAGCGAGAATGAAAGTGTTATTTCTTTATCAATGTGTTTGGAAAACTTTCACAGAGTAGCCTGGATTATTTATGGCAACCTGGAGCGGTAGGTTGAGCAGATGCAGGTCGGACAGGAGCAGGCAGGGAGAGGAGAGGAGAGCAGAGCAGAGCGGTGCAGCGGGGCTTCTGCGGGCTTTGTCCCAAACCGATTCCTGATCCCTTCCCCAAGTGCACTCTCAGTGGTGTGAAGTATTTTCTGGATACCCAAAATAGTGCACTTGATGTCCTTTTAACGAGCGATTTGGAATTTAGCCATGCGTTCTGCACGTGTGGGCTTTGGGTGTTTCTGAAGGAAAATAAATAAATAAATAATATAAACATACATATATATATATATATATATATATATATATATATATATATATATATATATATATATATATATAGTAATATGAATGAAATGAGTTGGCATTGCATTATTATATTACTATTAAGAAAAAAAGAATATAATATAATATAATATAATATATATATATATATATATATATATATATATATATATATATATATAGTATATATGAATGAGTTGGCATTGCATTTCATTTGGTTGAATGGTAAAAAAAAGAAGTAAAATGTGGTTAGAATCGATACCACAGTTTATTTGTTTGTTTGCTTATTTATTTATTTATTTCAAAAAAGAACCAAACATTGCAGTAATTGCTAAATAATTATAACCATTTTTTATTTAAAAACCATATTTATTAATGATAAATAAACCACATACGCACAGTTTATTTAAATATATATATATATATATATATATATATATATATATATATATATATATATATATATATATATTTGGATGTATCAGTATTTATCATTTTGTTTAATTAAAATGTGAATTACTTTCTAACATTAAAACTTAATGGAACTTTTTAAAATAACTTTTTAAAAAATCAAATTTCGGTTCTTCAGCATTGTCATGAGAAAAAAAGAAATCCCATTTTGAAAATTGTACTGCAGCAAAGTTAATGGAAAAGATTGTGTTTTTTCAGCAGAATAATAAAAAAAAGTAAAAATCATAACAAATTTTTTTTTTGCACGATGCATATATGTGGTTATCGTTCACCTTTTCTATAGCAATGATATAAACGTGTAACAAACACTCATATAATTTGATATGACATCCATAGATACGTATCATCTCCTTCCTCGATCCGGTCACATGACCATTACACCACCCATGTAGCACCGTGCAGAGAAAACACAAAACAAACCTGCAGTTTAGGCAACAGCTGATAACTTTCTGTTAACACGTGAAATTAAGGAAAGCAACATTACCTTGTGGAATAGATTTGTAAACCTGCTCTTAAATCTATCTCCAAGCTCTAATTACAGTCTGGGAAATTTACTGACCTCTAATGCCACTGATTAAGAGTACATACTTGGTTTTCTTGTCAATTCAACGTGGGGCTTTTTATGCTTTCTGCATGCATAAAAGATTTTACATGGTATTAAATGTGACATTTTTCACATATTAAATCTTTCTAAGTAGTAAATCATAAGGTGAAGTTTGGCAAGAAGTAAAAAACATTAAAAGATGTTGGTAGGTTTCTGCAGCGCTTTTGAATTCTCGTTTCTGATTGGTCAGAAGGGGTTCATTACATTTACATATACGAGTATTTATGTTCCGTAATCATTTCTATAGTAACAGCTTGTTTACAAGGACTTGTGCTGCTAAGTTCCTGTAGTATAAGAGTAATAAACCACTTCAGGACATTCTGTTATCAGAAAAACTTTACAGCGGTGATTGTAAAAGCACTGCCAAGTAAGTAGCTTATAATATGATGATATCATATCATTATCAAAATAAAAGATGTCACTATACTTTGCTTTTATGATATGTGTGGGTTATTTGTTTTTGTTTTTTTTAATAATTAAGCTACAAACTCATTAGGAGCTGTTAATCTGATGCAAAATATTTTTACTTAAATTTTTGAATTATAAAATGTCTCTTTTTTTCTGCTGCTTTATAATTAGTTTCCACTTTTCAGTGCTCATATTTATTTTAATAATAATTTTTAAATATTAAAAAATTCTAGACATTACATAATCAACAATAAAAGTATTGTTTACTGCGGTCAGTTTGCGATCGAACGTTGCCTCCACATCGTATTATGTATCATGTCCGGCGATTTATTTTTCCGCCTCTTTTTATAGAAATGCAGCAAAGACAATGGAGCTGTGATTGCAGCTTGAATCGCTCGCTAAAGCTTTGTGGAGATTAGGAAGAGTTTCGACCTGTCGGCATATGAAGTGTTTGTTTGTGGAGCAGTGTGCAGTAACCTATGATCCCTGTGATCTAACTCTGCTTGTTTGCATCACCACACGTTTGTACTGAGAACACACACACATACTGTACATACACATACACATACAGTCACTCGGATGCAGTATCATACAAATTGTGAACTTTTCTGAGTTTTTGGAGCTCTTCAAGTGCGGCGAGCATGCAGACGTAAACAGGACCCAGCGTGGGCTTGGGTGCAGTCCTGGGCCCCGGCAGAGCAACAGGGGATGTGGCAGCGCTGGCATTACTCACACTCCTTAACCTGCGTTTACACACTGATTCAAATCTGAATTCCTTGCCTGATGTGTATCTGATCTTTTTCCTGGAAGCAGGAAGCAATTAGTTCTAATCAGACCGTTCTTCTTCTAACCGGAATTAATTTCTGCAGTCTTTTATGCAAACCTTCACCACATGTTCAATAGCGTGGTTCAATCTATAAACCTCAGCAAGGGTCTGTGTACAGAAAGGAAATTTAATTTGATTTAAACATTTTACCGTGTTGTTTAAACCAATAGCCTTAAGACTCAACAACGGAACAAAAGAGTTGAGTCAGGAGTCACATTTCCTGGCTTTCAGTACAGATACAGTTCAAGCTGAATTAACGTTAGGCAAAAACAAAAAAATGTAAAAAAAAAAAAAAAAAAATGAAATTCGTAAGAATAAACAAAAGCAACAGAATAGAAATGTGAGGCTTTTACGTTCCTGATAATGAAAGCGATATTTTATAATATCATATAATTTAATAAGCGAAAAAAAAACATACCTAAAACAGTGCACTAAAAATAATTTGTAAAATATAATAAAAATCTATTTCAACAACACAAAAAATAGAATCGTAAACATCAAACTTTCAAACTTCCTGGTTTCATTTTTGAACTGTTTGTTAGAGAATCAGGTCTTTTTTCCTCTGATATCCACCATTTTGTGCTGCTACTTCGATCCTGGTATTAGCCTGATACTATCTTTACCCAGCAGTTAGTTTGTTCTATCCTTTTGTTTTTTTTTTTCCCTTCCTATATCTCCTGCTTTATACTTTTTTATAGAAAAGTAAGTATTTTCTGTAAAAAGAACATCTTTCAGTTGATAAAGAAACACGTCTATGAGTCACGCACCTTTTATATCGGCTACACAAAGTTTCACATGCACACAAATTACTTCTATAAGAGCTGCAAGCGTTCATTATTTTGATGGACTAATCACGCCGAATCTCTTTCTGTGAAATAAGTGTATATGCTGTGAATCCTATGAAAAAAAAACAGACTTTCTAAAATGGAAACTCTTGCTGAAATAGTTTGCTGCTATGCGTAAATGTAGTTTGTGTCTCATACAGTCTGTAGAGTAAGAAAATAAAAACAGGAAAACAATCAACGATGCAGCCGTGTGATGAGTCCCATCCTGTAGCACGTGTTTTAGTCCGATTAAACCACAGCTGTGCGCCAACGATTGCCAAAGACCGACATACTACTGTACTATACGAACAATCAGAATGTCATTCAACCCACAAAGCATTGACAAATCATTCCAAAGTCCTGATACTGGAGACTCCTTACTAGACACATCAGGATGCCCTGGGGATACCCCTTTACCCCTTTACATGGGGAAGTCATGGCCTAATGGTTAAAGAATTTGACTCCTAACCCTAAGGTTGTGGGTTTCGTCTCGGGCCGGCAATACCACGACTGAGGTGCCCTTGAGCAAGGCACCGAACACCCTCCAACTGCTCCCCGGGCGCCGCAGCATAAATGGCTTCCCACTGCACCGGGTGTGTGTGTGTTCACTGCTGTGTGTGTGCACTTTGGATAGGTTAAACGCAGAGAACAAATTCTGAGTATGGGTCACCATACTTAGCCGTATGTCACTTCACTTTCACTTTTTTTCATCTGTATTGGACGGGGGTTAAAATTCCTTCTTTTCCTTTGGAGTTTGCAGGTTCTTCCCATTCTTCAAGCTGTTTCCTTGAAGTACTCTGGTATCTTTCCCCAGTCCAGAGACGTGTTTTGGAGGCTGACTGGCATGACTAAATTGTCTGTAGTGTGTGAGTGTGCCCTTGCCTTGGGTTGGTACCCCATCCTGGGTATTCCCTACACTGTGCCCCGAGGTCCCTAGGGGTAGGCTCAAGGATACCGTTGACCCTGTGTAGGATAATCAGGACAGAAAATGGATAAATGGCATAACATTTACTCAGAGCAGTAAAACCTCTTATTCCAGTACAAACACACTTTGACAATTTGATTTCTACCTTTGTAAGAAATTTAAGTCTTAGATCTTCTGGCTTTTATGGACAGACCTCATTTTAAGTGCCACAGGTGTAACGGTCTGTGGCCTGCACCGGAGGTGGTTAATCTTGCCGTTTGCTCTTGCAACTTGATCCCGGATAAAGATTTTTAAATTAAATTCAGCTTGTTTATTAAAATCTCACTGCGTGTACTGTACGTTGTCGTGTACATTGTAGCCAGGTGCTTTGCCTGACTCTTTCGCTTCTTCCCGTTAACCAATTAGCCCAGCACGTAACAGCATCCAGCAGAGCTCCTTACTCCTTCATCTTATGGGGTGCTGTTAATGTTGTTTTTTTTTAAAATCCCTAAATGTGTTTTATGATGGTGGGCCTCCAGACGTGCCCCGTAGTAGGTGACTTTATGAAGAGGGTTTAATGGCTTCCACATGGAAAGAGCAGCTATTTGTGGGATTGTGTAAGTGGAGGCTTGGTGTTGGTATGGCGATAAAAAAGAAAAGAACGAAGGTTGAATTTGGGGATGAGGTCACAAGTCGGGATGCTACGCGGCAACAAAGCAAACGGCAAATATTTACATGTGTCCAAAGTTTCTACTTTATGTTTTTTAAGTATCTGTACAGTACCTTCCTTGAATATTTCTTTTGACTTCTTACATTTTTTTGAACATCATTCCATTTCACCAGATTGTATTCATCCTGCATTAGTCTACAACATCCCAAAGGTGACCCCTGGGTTTAATCCTTGGAGAGACCTTTGACTGATTATGATGGTCATGTGGCCAGTCTGAGACGACTCAAAATAAGTGATTTGTGACCAGTAAAGCTCTGTTGGTATTGGTATTGGTATTGGTATTGGTTAGGGGCCCAGTGTGTATCAAGAAAACATTCCCCCCACCATTACACCAACCCCACCAGCCTGAGCTGTTAACAGACCAGTTTGGATTCTGGAGGTCTTGTTATTGATGCGGATGGCAAATCCTGACTATATGCTACGGATGGATCAGACCAATCATCATCTGACCAGTTCAAGTGTACTGTAGTCTTTTGGCTCTTCTTGGCTGTCAGAAGTAGTAGAACCTATGTGGTTCCACATCAGCAGTGGCATCAGCACTATTAATGCCTCCGCTAGGTTAAAGAGTGCATTCTGAGATGTTTTTTAGATCACCATGCTTGTAAAAGTAGCACTGATGGTTCAGCATCGACGCAAACCCCTAAGTTAAGGGGTTGACTAACTACATACTCTCGTAGGTATGGTGCTTGCAGAACTAAAGTATTGACATCAATGGTTTAAGTGATGCTCTTCAGCTCACTACGGTTGTAAAGTGTGGTGCTCATTGCACTGGTGGTTCCACATTGATGCAACCCCTAAACAAGTTATGGGGTTAACCCCCCAAGTTAACTTCTCTTAAGTATTGGCATCATGCTTTGAAAGAGTGGTGCTCCTAGCCATGGTGTATTGGCATCGATGTAACCCCTGGGTTAAGTCGTGCATTCTTGTAGATACATGGTGGTCTACTGTAGTGGCTGGAATCCTGCACTCTCCCTACAGCAGCCTAGGCTTCATTCCCTAAATACCGGGTTGCACGAGTCAGTCACTTTCAGTGCCGGTCCCAAGCCTTGATCTGGTATCAAAACTGTGTATTACCTTTGATGCCTTCCCTGTGATTCTTTTCAGCTCAGCATGGTTGTAAAGAGTGATTCTTACAGAACTTGTAGGTAATGGTATACATACTGAGACGCTTTTCAGCTCACCGACAAAACCTCCTCGTGAGTTTGATACCAGTCTGACACCAGTCTGATCAGTCTTCTTTGACCTCTCTCATCAACAGGGGGTTCATTTAAAAAGTCATCATTTCCCTTAAAGAATTTGCATCAGCAGCTTTAGTCGTCTAGTCGTTAGCGCACCTTATTTTACAGTAAGACGAGTCAAAAAGCGGCGGATTTAATGGCTACGTAGTCATCGGTTTGAAATAAGTCGGTAATTTTGTTGGACACAAGATGGGCATTTCACATGAAACGAAACCAGTTAGGGAGTTGTCAGGAACCACAGCATTTTTGTGCCATGAATCAAACGGAAAAAACACCTCGGTTTGCACGCACGCCGGGAGAGGGTTTGAATGAATCCTTGCTAAAAGTGGCCAGAGTTGAACACTGTTTAAAGGACGAGCGGAGCCACGGATCAGTAGTCAGTACTAACGCAGTGTGTGGTCTGCTGGAACATGGGGTTCCAGCACACACCAGTTTACGCTCTCTGTCCCGACCGGACCGTGTGTTACTTTTCTCCTTTTCATCATGCATATCGTTGTTGCAATAAACGGCGTATTTCGTATCGATTCGACGGGATACAGCCGTGCCGAACGTCCCTAATGTGAAACGTCCGATTTTTTTGCTTGTTCTGGTTGTGCTTTTTTTTCTGTTGCCGTGATTGAGCCGAAGTTGTTTTTGTGTTGTTGAGAGACGTTAGATGTGGAGCAGTGCTTGTGGAGGAGAGTCTCCCAGCTGTGTGTGTCCTCGTCACTGCAGGTGTTCTGTACACGCTTCCCAACTTTAAAGCCAGACAGAGTTCAACGTGCGGACGTCTCTCTCTCTCTCTCTCGTTCTCTCTCTCTCTCTCTGTCTCTCTCTACCTCGCTCTCTCGCTCTCTCTTTCTGTGGTTTCACTTAAGTCTTCATTTCTGTCTTACCTCTTTTTTCCCTCCCTCTTTTTTTTGCACTCCTCTCTTTATTCCTTTATCGGCCCTTATTATTTCTCATCACTGACTTTATCTTAATTTTCTTTGCTGTTTACTCTTGTCCTCTGTCCTTTCCTTTACTCCTCTTTCTCTTATCTCATTCTTTCCGTCTGCCTCTCCCACGTATCTCATGAATCCTTTTCTGCTCTGTTCCTTTTTTTCGTCTTTCCTTTCTTTCGTTTTTTCGTTCTTTCTGTCTCTCGCTTTTTTTAATCCTTATTTTCTCATTCGTTTTAAATAAAGATTTATATTGTTTTGTTTTTCTTTATTCTTCTTACATGCCATTGTTACTCTGTTTCTTTCTTTTTTTTTCTTTCTTTCTCTTTAATGGTCAGGCTTTTTGTTGGTTATTCTGCGAGTTTACTTTCTTTCTCTTTTTTCTTTCTTTCTTATAAAATTTCATTACATTTTTTTCCACATGATCTCTCTCTCTCTCTCTCTCTCTCTCTCTCTCTCTCTCTCTCTCTCTCTCTTTAGAACAGTTTATGTCTAATTCATTTTAAAGTTATTTTCCCCACACATGCAGTTTATCTTTCTTTCATTATTATCTTTCTTTCTATTTTTCATTACTTATTTTCTGTCTCTGTGTAAAATGTCTCGTTTTCCTCCCCTTCAAATCCACACCCTCCTCTCTCTCTCTCTCTCTCTCTCTCTCTCTCTCTCTCTCTCTCTCTCTCTCTCTTTCTCTTTCTCTGTCTCTGTGTGCGGATCTGTGCCAGGGTGTTTTTCATGTGGCGGTATGAGTAGGCTGGAGTGACGGGTGCAGGCAAGCAGTGCAGCTTTGCTCTGATTGGCCAGCAAGTGACGAGCCCCCAAACTCAGCCCCTCCCCTTCCTGTGTCCGCGCTGCAGGCGCCTGTCATCTATTCCATTATTATCTCTCCCCCCTCTCCCTTTCTTTCTTTTTCTGTCACACACCACACACACACACACACACATACCACACACACACACACACACACACTACACACACACACACACACACACACACACACACACACACACACACACACACCCCTTTTATTCTGCAGAGGAGCTGCTGAGTCTTATGGAATCCGCTGAAGGTTTAGAGCAGTGTGGTGCTGTGTACATGATGGAGCATGTTGGCCAATTTACAAGTCTCCTCATCTTTCTTTCTCTTTGTATCACTCCCTTTCTCTCTGTCCGGCTCTTTCTTTATCCTTCTTTCTTCTGCTGGTACTTTCTCTCTCTCCTTATTCTCTTTCTCTCCATGTCTCTGCCCCACCTTTCTTTGTCTTTCCACCTTGGTCCTGCATCATCTTTTCCTCTCCAAGACGCCAGTCCCACACGCTCTCCACCCTTTTTTGCCTTTTTTCCCTTATTTTATTATTATTTCTCTCTCTCTCTCTCTCTCTCTCTCTCTCTCTCTCTCTCTCTCTCTCTCTCTCTGTGTATATGTCTCTCTCTCTCTCTGTGTATATATGTCTGTCTCTCTCTCTCTCTCTCTCTCTCTCTCTCTCTCTCTGTATGTCTCTCTTTCTGTCTCTCTCTCTCTCTCTCTCTCTCTCTCTCTCTCTCTCTCTCTCTCTGTGTGTGTATATGTCTCTCTCTCTGTGTATGTCTCTCTCTCTCTCTCTCTCTCTCTCTCTCTCTCTCTCTCTCTCTCTCTCTCTCTCTCTGTGTATATGTCTCTCTCTCTCTCACTCTCTCTCTCTCTCCCTCTCTCTCTCTCTCTCTCTTTTCTCAGTATGCATTCCTATACATCTCTGTCATTGTGTTTTGCTTCTTCAGTCGCCGTCTGCCTTTCTGCGTCTGGTAATAAAATGACGCAGAATTCCCCAGCTCTTATTTTAATCATGGCTGATTTTTTTCCTCCCTCCCTCCCTCTCGTTCTCTCTCTCTCTCTCTCCCTCTCTCTCTCTCTCTCTCTCTCTCTCTCTCTCTCTCTCTCTCTCTCTCACTCTCTCTCTCTCTCTCTCTCCCTCTCTCTCTCTCTCTCTCTCTCTCTCTCCCCCTCTCTCTCTCTCTCTCTCTCTCTCTCTCTCTCTCTCTCTGTCTCTCTGGTCATGAAGGTGAGACAGCTGAAGGATGCAAACAGACAGTACTACACACCCTCATCCATTTCTGCCAAACTCTTCACGGTTCGGTGAAATGAAAATGAAGGATACTGAATTAATTTGTCTTTCTCCTTCTCGCCCGTCGGCTTTAAATCTTTTTCCGTACATCTTTAAGAAGGTAACACTTCCTTGTGCTTTGAATGATTGACTTCTCAGACAACAGTTAGTAGCTGTGTTTTGTCTAAAGTTTGAAGACTTGGTGATTCACCAGATGCTGACATTCTGAGCGTTAAGAGTAAAAAAAAAGAAATGAAACCATTTTTACTGCAGAGTTTCTCAGTAGGTTACTTTAATTATGATTAATCACACAGTGCTATAAATGTCAGGGTCATTTAAACGACTCAGTACAATTTAAATTAAATAAATTAAAAAATAAATGACTTTAATTACATTTTAAATAAATAAAAATTTGTACTTTAATGTGATCAAAATTTTCCAAATGTATTTTCTTAATTATTTTATCACGTTTTTTCCATTCATGTGATAAAATGTTTGTTTTTGTTTTCTTTTTAAACATATAAAATAAAATAAATGAATAAAATATAATTCTATTAAATAACAGTTCTAAAATAGATCTTAAATTTATTAAAATAGAAAATTCTAAAACTTTATAATAATTTTAAAATTTTTTAAAGGTGTCATATATTTAAAAAATGCTGAAATGTATCTAAAATATATTAAATGAAACTGAAATTTGAAATAAAAGTTTTTTGAAGTAGACAATAATAAAATGTATCTAAAATCCTTATAATTCTAAAAGGTGTCTTAAATATATTTGAAAAAATCGAAAATATATTTTAAATATATTAAAATATAAAATTCTAAAATCTAAAAAAAAAATTCTAAAGAAAAATCTAAAATTTCTACAATTCTTAAATATGTTTTCAAAAATGCTAAAATGTATTTAAAATAGGTTAAATAAAACATCTTAAAAATATGAAATTGAAATTCCTAAATATGTCTTAAATATTTTGAAGTAGAAACTTCTAAAATATATCTTAAATATATCTAAAAAAAAAAATAAATTAACATTTCATCTTGAATATATTTTTAAAATGTATCTTAAATATTAACCAAAATTTATAAAAAATTTGACACTTGAAATAAAGAGTATAACTGCGTAAACCTGGTCAAGACAATTCTGCTCGTTGCAGTCATCAATAACCAGGTGAATGACTCCTGTAATATCTCATGGATTGTGCACCACACTCCTAACACTGGTTACAAACCAGCCAGCGTGTACAGTCTTTCCCAGGCAAGCTCACACGGTGCAGGGCAGTTAAACAATAAAGCACAGAGGGGGCTCACTTAATGAAGCAATTTGCAACACTAAGCGATTGCAAAAAAAAAACACACACACACATACAACAACAACTGCAGTAAGAACCAGACTGTTAATCTTCTGTCCCTCAGGCTACGAGGGCCGGAGCCAAAGCCACAGCGAAAGTGCCAGAGTTATCACCTTTAGATGTGACCGCAGGAGGAAGAAGCGAGCTCTCTGGAGTTTCTGGAGTTGGCCATGATTCAGCTTTGTGGCTGATGTGAGAAAGTGTTAACACACCTCTTATAATGGCTGTTAATGTAGTTTAAGGTACAGACGGCAAAGTACAGATCGGTTGTCAGTTTAACCTCCGTGATCTGACCTTTAAGCTCTGTGGAGCTTGTTGATGGAACCATGAAGGAAAAACCAAGACGACCTTTACACAGTCAGTGAAAAGTGTCTGTAGACACAAAATAACGCCTCTCACGTTTATTAAAATGTCAAAGGACAGGCTTTAATTGTGGATAAATAATGATTATATTACTCAGTATGTTCAAAATACAAAAAAAAATATTTCTTCTGTTTCATTCGTCCAGAAGACATATTTGAAAAAAGACGGGTTTTAGACGGTACAGAGTCCTTTCAGAATATTTCATCAAATGATTATAGTCTTTAAAAGAAGTACTACCAATGTTCCTGGTTTAACATCAACACACACACACACACAACTCATTTTGCAGTAAACGGAAGTGGTAAATAGCAGACTGTGGGCTGTTTGGGTTTTGGTTATGCAGGTATCATTTTTCCTTTTATGAATCAGACAGTGAGGAACAATACTGTAAAAACGTCATGTCTAAAAACAGAAATGGAGGGAAAATACTGAATTTTATTTTCAGAATACAATTTCAACAGCAGCATAGCTGCGTCCAGTCAGTTTGTAATGTTCAAATTATATTTAAAGTTATTTTAACGATATCAAAATTGCCACACTGTCTCAGAAACGTGTAGTAAGAAATAATTTTATATACAGTTCATATTTCATTACACTATCACTATACACTATACAGAACGTAATCAGTAATCAGGACAGGACCTGTATCAGTGTCATATTCAGTACAGAACAGTACTGGAACAGTATTTAGTATCGAACCAGAAATTTCCGACTGGGATCAATAAAGTGGAAACTTATCTCAAAATAAGTTCAGTATTCAGTGTACAGAAGAAAATCAAAACAGTATCCAGTATAATAAAACTAAATCAGTACAGTATTCAGTATAATGGAAATAAATCAGTACAGAATTCAGTATAGAATGAAATCAGTACGGTATTCAATACAAAATTAAGGCAAATACAGTACTGTTGACAAAACCTAAATAAGAACACATTTAAAAAGCAATTCAGTACACACCTGATAACAGCTCAGTATTCAGTAAACATGTTCAGTATAGAGCTTAAATCAGTGTTAAGTACAGTGTTCAATCCAGTGTATAGTCTATTATTCAGGCCAGTATTCAGTATGTTGTTCAGTCCAATGTTTAGTGCAGTGTTAAGTACAGTGTATAGTCTATTATTCAGGCCAGTATTCAGTATGTTGTTCAGTCCAGTGTTAAGTACAGTGTTCAGTCCAGTGTATAGTCTATTATTCAGGCCAGTATTCAGTACAGTGTTCAGTCCAGTGTATAGTCTATTATTCAGGCCAGTATTCAGTATGTTGTTCAGTCCAGTGTTTAGTGCAGTGTTAAGTACAGTGTATAGTCTATTATTCAGGCCAGTATTCAGTATGTTGTTCAGTCCAGTGTTAAGTACAGTGTTCAGTCCAGTGTATAGTCTATTATTCAGGCCAGTATTCAGTATGTTGTTCAGTCCAGTGTTTAGTGCAGTGTTAAGTACAGTGTATAGTCTATTATTCAGGCCAGTATTCAGTATGTTGTTCAGTCCAGTGTTTAGTGCAGTGTTAAGTACAGTGTATAGTCTATTATTCAGGCCAGTATTCAGTATGTTGTTCAGTCCAGTGTTTAGTGCAGTGTTAAGTACAGTATTCAGTGTAGTGTATAGTCTATTATTCAGGCCAGTATTCAGTATGTTGTTCAGTCCAGTGTTTAGTGCAGTGTTAAGTACAGTGTTCAGTCCAGTGTATAGTCTATTATTCAGGCCAGTATTCAGTATGTTGTTCAGTCCAGTGTTTAGTGCAGTGTTAAGTACAGTGCATAGTCTATTATTCAGGCCAGTATTCAGTATGTTGTTCAGTCCAGTGTTTAGTGCAGTGTTAAGTACAGTGTATAGTCTATTATTCAGGCCAGTATTCAGTATGTTGTTCAGTCCAGTGTTTAGTACAGAGTTCAGTAAAGTGTTAAGTACAGCGTTCAGTCCAGCGTTTAGTCCTGTATTCAGTCCAGCATTTACTACAATGTTTCTTACAGTATTTAGTCTGTCGTTTAGTATAGTGTTCAGTACTGTATTCAGTCCGATGTTTAGTACAGAGTTCAGTAAAGTGTTAAGTACAGAGTTTAGTACACCATTCAGTCCAGTGTTTAGTCCAGTATTCAGTTCAGTATTGACAATGTTTAGTACAGTGTTCAGTCCAGTGTTTAGTACAATGTTTAGTACAGTGTTCAGTACAGTGTTTAGTACAGTTTTTTGTGACCATCCTCTTTATCAGTGTAACTGTACACAGTGGAGCTCTTACAGATTCTCTTCTCACTCACACCAGCGAACATCATGTCTACATGCTCACAACATCACTTTCCTTTTCAGACGCTTTCACTTTCTAAACACCAGATAGTTCTGATTAAGGCCTGACTGACGGTTTCTCCGGATCGCTCTGATGTGTCTCACGTGTCACATGTTTAAATAAAGGTAATGTATCTGATCTGCACTTCATTATTCAGTGTTTAGCCAGACACCGTCCTGCAGCTCATCCTCCAGCTCATCCTTCTCTTCCTGCCTAACACACAGGAATAATTGGCTGAAATTAAATGTGGACATGTTTTTGGCTGACAATGTCTGTGTGTGTGTGTGTGTGTGTGTGTGTGTTTGTGTGTAGTTGGTGGTGGGTATAAATGCCATCTGTGAATCGCTCTCTCGTCCTCTCTGTCTTTTCCTTTCCGTCTCTGATCGTGTGCAATGGAAGCATAGTGTCTTGGCATGTGTGTGTGTCTGTGTGTGTGTCTGTGTGTGTGTGTGCGTGTGTGTGTGTGTGTGAAGACTCTTCATTAACGTTCTTGTTCTCCTTCTGTTTCCTGAGATGGCACACACTGTCTCCAGAGAGAGAAGACCAGCCTGAAAACAAGAGTGTGTGTATGTTTTAGAGAGAGAGAGAAAAAGAGAGAGAGAGAGAGAGAGAAATAAAACAAACACCAGTGAAGTAATGGCATTCAGAACCAACAGCTGTCCAGGCCAAACCACAAACAAACACTTTTTCTCACACACACACTCTCACCTCCCACACAATCGGACATCTGCTTCCTTGCCTTAGCCTGGCCAAGCGAAACTGAGCAAAGCCGCAACATTTACTCAGACACCCCACTTCCTGTTTAAGGCCCAAAACACCACCACCTGATGCTGCTGTGCTACACACCTCGATCCTTTCACAGATCTCTGATATCAAAACGTCCTTCAGCTTTGTAACTGTAAAAATGTTATTCCCTCGAGATGACTTTGGATTTGCGTTCGGCTTCACGTTAAAGCCTACAGCGTAACCGTATTCAAACCCGTGAACAAAACAAACATTTACATTTTACTGTTCAACATAGTTAATGGTTAATGTGTTGGTTCTACCAACTAGAAGGTTGTGAGTTTGAATCCCAGATCCACCAAACTACTACTGCTGGGGCCCCTGAGCAAGGCCCCTAAGCATCAGTTGTATACAGTATAAGTCACTCTAGATAAGGGAGTCTTGTGAATGTAAGATGATATAGTTTTTTATTTATGGAAGGAGTCTCCAGTGTCTGCGCTTTTTTCCTTTCCCACCAAGATGGAGGTGTTTCTGGTTTCTTGGTAACGTAAGCTGGGGTCTGATGACAGGGTGAGCTTCTGTAACACTATAAGCGTTAACTTGTTTAAATGAAAATGTAACTAGAAATGGATAAAAAGTCCTTTTTTTTCCATCTTTGTAAACGACCGTAATCTAAGAGGAATTTTGGACGTCCACACGTTATGGCATTGGGGGAAAAAAATTTAACCTGGCAGTAGTTCAGGCTTCATCACACACAACCGTGTCGTCGATTATTTTGTCCTGAAGGGTGTCGCTACATGCTAAATACGTCGGAGTTTCGACACCATGACACGCATTTAAAGAAGCAGAAATTATAGCTATTTGTACAGTACAGCGAAGGCTCTTTTGTTTGATGTCTGCACTTATACTTTCCTTCTGGTCAACCATGAACACAAAACAAAACAAATAGCCCAGACGTAAAATTTGCACATGCAGACTAGTAATTTGTCCACCACTGTGTTTGGAAGGAAGTGCACAAGTTGCATAACTTTATAACCTCGATGCGTGGGCTAGAACGACGAGCTGCGCCATAGCCCTGTCGGAAATACACGATCACTGGAGTTTTTAATATAAAGCAGGATATTAAATAAAACTCGGTACTCATGCCTTGAGTACTTATAGCGGATATGTTTGAGTCAAAAGCTTAATGTTTAAGCTTAATTTATATAGTCGTCCTTGCTCAGGCTTTGATCTCTTTAGTAAGTAACCGTTACTGTAATAAGCATAGCGTTACATCATCATCACCGTTTAGGTTTGTTTAATATTCTCCAGATACGTAATAGAGAAAGTTGTTTTGTTTACATTTTGGCTTTAAGGAGACAAAATGAGTCGATCCTTGTTCCTTAAGCATTAGCGCTACACCCGGACTAGCGTCAGCCTCAGACGTAAAGCCGACAATCCGTCACCTGGAAACAAACCCATCATTGCGCTCTAGTTCCCTCGTGGAAGAAGGAAGCAGTCTTGTTTACAGCTGTGATGATGAGCACTTATAAGATTCAGCTAAACTCCGAATTCTCCAAACGATGTGAAGTTCTCAGGACTCGTTATTTTGTACAACCTTCTTAAACGACCGATCGAAGGTTGCACACGGGACTGTTTTTCTAGGAACATTAAGGGAAATTTTCAAGCCTTTAAACATGACTCTGAACAAAACAAACTGAATGGTTGCTTCACATGTCAGTCAGATGCCATCTTGGGTGGTTCTTAGCCAATAAAAGCCGCTAGGCGAGACTCCTCCTTTTAATGCCGCTGTTTTTAAAACACGCTTAAGATGTGTTGTCATTTTGTATTAAAATGAAGAACACAACTAGGGTCGTAATAACTCTTGCTGGATAAGAAACTGTATAACACTTAAGTCAGCTGGGGTTGTTGCTCTTTTGGCTGCTCTTTGTTTCAGGGTCACCACAGAACATCATCTGGTCCGTATGTTTAATTTGGCGCAGGTTTTACACAGGATGACCTTCCTGACACAAACCTCCCATTTCATCCAGGCTTGGGATCAAGTCTGAGAGTCTGAGGTTTAGCTCTTTTGTTGCTCGGCTAGCTCCCTGCCTGGAAATCGAACCCAGGCCACGGCAATGAGAGCACAGTATCCTGCCGCTGGACCACCAGGAGGCTCCTTAAATCAACTCGGGTAATTAGCGTAATCTCTCAGGCTTTAGTTTTAGTGCACGGGCGTATAAGCGTATCGTCCATCTTTTGCTTTTAGGCAAAGAGTTAGCAATTTAGGTAATAACGAGCCATCTGTTTGTGATCAAGCTGATGTGCAGTCCTCGTGTCTGTTTCCATGGTTTTTGGAACAAAAAGCCTTGCTATTAAACAGCGAGAACGAGCAGGAAAAGTCGAGTTATGGTAGGAAGAATATAACATGAGGTTACATTCAGGCTAATAAGCTAGTCACTTGGAGATTAGCTGTCGGTGTCTCAGGGGTGTGTACAAACGGTTGTACACAAATGTACAGCATACAACACACTATAATATCGATTTTTTTATTCAAGCTATAAAATTTACGTGACATTTACCTGTTCAAACTTCGATTCGTAAAGCAAGCTACATGCTAGCTACAGTTACACTCACCAGAGGCAAGAACGCTAGCTTTATTTTTGTTTGTAATTTTCTCAACAAACAAAACATTTAGAGTAGCTATGATAGGAGAGGACTTCTATTTTTGCGTAAGTCGGGAATCGGTAAAAACGTTGATCCAGTGTCGGCGGTTGCTTAAATCGAACCTACGGTGTGCTTTTGTCTCGCTCTTTCTAGGCTGAACAGAAAGAAAATACGACAGTAGTTATAGTTAAATCATTACACGGACGAAAACGAAAGTTTACAACCCTGTGTTTATTCTAAATGAAAAACGTGTTATTTTCAACTATTTATCGCTATAAACAAAATAAATAGAGAGTTACGGGAGAACGTTGAACACCACCGAGAAAGATGGTGAACAATTCTTTACAAGGAGATCAGTATATAAACGTAATATAATTAAATATAAACCCTCATGCGTTTTCTTTACTTTTCACGATAACAGCGTTAATGGCCCGATGTTAGACCGGAACCTCAAAAGTATTGGCACCCTATCAACCTGCCCCTTCCTGACAACTTGCTTCCAAAAGTATTGACACCCTGTTTATCTGCTTGCATCCAAAAGTATTGACAAAATCTTTCTGACCACTCCTCTCAAAAAAGTATTGGCACCCTGTACTGTAGATTCGCTTGCAGTCAAAAGTATTGGCACTCTCGTCTGTCCACGCGGGGACAAACTTTGGACCACTAGCACCTTTTAGTTGAATTTATATAAAAAAGTTCCTTTCCAGTGAACTCTGGGCTTCAGCTCATTATTTCCCAGAAGTGTTTTTTCACATGAGCCAACATTGTAACAGTCTCAGCGAGCATGTCGAACACACCCTCCTGGAAGCATGCACATTGTATTTGTGTGTCTCATCTTACCGACTTCACCTTCAACCTCCATCTCTCCAGCACCAGAGGAACTTTTCTTCTTCAGCGGCCGCTCTGCAGCTCTCTCTCTCTCTCTCACACTCACACACACACACACATACACACACATGCAGACATAATGGACTCCTGCAGCACAGTGGAAAATGATCAATTTAGTGGGGGCTGAATTGGCGAGGTTGTCATAACAACGGAGAAAACAGTAAGCATTTCGTGTTTGTAAAGCAACAACAAAACGCTCCGTAGATCCTGATGTTCTGCATTAACCGAAGGACTACAAAAACCACTCGGTAGTTATTTTTGTGCACCTCCGGGCTCCGGATAATGACAGGATCTGTGCTGGGAAGCTGTCAAGCATGTGTATGTTCATGGTTAAAACAAGGTGAAGAACAGTTAAACTGGTCTAAAGGCCTTGCGTTTAGATCTGTAACTATTTATAGTGTGCATCTCACATCTAAATGGGGGATCCCTTGTTACGGTTTTTGTCCAAAGTGGTTTGCTTGGAGCTCCTTGACGGTCTGCTTCACTTCCAGCAAACTTCTCCAAAGAAGTCAAGCACAAGGCGACGAAGGCGTTCCTTTTGTCCTCTGGTTGTCATTAGCAGTCATCAAGTCCCCAATATGGCAACATTTTCCGAAAATGTTCCGAAAACAATTGTCAGTGAAGAGTTTTATTACAGGGCTGTTTTGCTCACGTAACCGCAATCATTACCGAACTGGGCCGCAGTTATAGGAGAACGATTGTTGATTATCCGGCTTTATAAAAGTTTCATGCTATGAGGGGAGAGTCACATGAAGGCAGTGTGAGATGGGATGTACCATAAAATGTTTGTTGTGTGATTAAAAACGAATGCTAGTGAACTACAAACCAAAACCTGATTCACCCTTTTGAAAGAAACGAAGCTGCTCCTCCGTGTCACATGAGTCCCAGCGTTAGGTGAAGCTTGACTCAGCCAGCATGTCAAGCAGCTATAGGATTTGAATAATTAAGTATGCAAGCTTGCATTGACAAGCTGTGTGAGCTCAGCTAAAAGGTCTCTGAAAAGGCAGAGAAAGTGCACTTTCTTTCACAAGTGCTTAATTAGGAGAACCTTATATAGGATGTCCCCTAACTTGTCCCCTGAGTCCTCTGCGTTCAGCGTGACCCAGTGTGAGATAAACGCCACAGAAAACAGACGAATGGATGGAAACGAGATTGGCTTCTTGTCACTTTGTTCCTGAAAACTCCTGAAACTTCATGTTAGGTTACAGATACAGAAAGCACAAAACCCCTTCTTTACCTCGGAGCGTTTTAATACACACTCACACTGGAGACTCCTTACATGATCGCTACATACACACATAAAGAAAACTTTACCACATCAATGAAAACGCATCTCAGTTTTAACCAACACACTGGGGTTTAGCGCCGCGTTAGGATTACGCTATCAATACGAGCGATCTGTTTACCATCTAATCTCCGGTGTGAAACAGCTCTGGTACGAAAATAATACAATACAGAAGATATTCGTTAACATCATTTTCCCCCGAGGCTGTTTACTCGCTCACACACTCGCAGTGTGAACTTTGGCACATTTTTATTCTAGGCATGAAAGAAACAACAAAAAAAAAAGTGACGGCAGAACGTAATGTCAACAGCGGTCTGATCTGAAGGATAATAAACGTTAACTCGGTTTAAACTTCCGTGATTATAATATATGACTTTTTGTGAAACTAAAGTCTTTTTACTCTTGGTACTACTTTATATTTATTAGGTTCCGTCTTAGTTCTTGCTGCTTCCAGGAGTTGTTTTATCTTGATCGTGTCACTGTATATATACCGTCCTGAATTTATTCGTTCGACACCTTAGAAGTTTGTGGACGTTATGGACTGTGAGAGCGGCGAGGAAAGCAGGAACGAGGCGTTTATCTCCTTTCTGTCTTCCTGCAGGGAGGAGATTAAGTGAGGGAGGATTTGTCACACTCTGTCTTTCTGTGATCATGCAATGATTTGATCTGATCGTCAATTAATGACCAAACAACGATGGATTTGTGAGCGGCTGTGGATCGTCTCTCTCTCTCTTTCTCTCTCACTCACTCACACACACACACACAAATAATTTGCCGAATGCCTTTTAGCTCTTGACAGATTCGATTTGAGCTTCCTAAATAAAAAGCTCATCCATTATATGTTGAAACGTGATCACGTTATCTAATTTCACTTGAGCTATACAGTTAGTATGACGAATTCTATTATAGCCGAGTCTCAAAATATTCACGATAATTAACATTAAATAAATTAGGAACATTTTTATTACTCACTCATTTTCTACCACTTATCCGAACTACCTCGGGTCACGGGGAGCCTGTGCCTATCTCAGGCGTCATCGGCATCAAGGCAGGATACACCCTGGACGGAGTGCCAACCCATCGCAGGGCACACACACACACTCTCATTCACTCACGCAATCACACACTACAGACAATTTTTCCAGAGATGCCAATCAACCTACCATGCATGTCTTTGGACCGGGGGAGGAAACCAGAGTACCCGGAGGAAACCCCCGAGGCACGGGGAGAACATGCAAACTCCACACACACAAGGTGGAGGCGGGAATCGAACCCCCAACCCTGGAGGTGTGAGGCGAACGTGCTAACCACTAAGCCACCGTGCCCCCCTCATTTTTATTACTTTTTTCTATAATTCTTCAGTCAAAATGCATTGTTTTTTGTGTTTTTTACACCATAAAGAGAGCCCTTTAATTTCATTGTACTCTGTGGAATGGACATCTTTGTGTGTGTATGAAAAACAACAAAGCAAATTGTCCTTCTTTCCAGATATATCTCTTACACTCTCTGTATTCATCATGTTTTTGACGTTTTTAGGATGTTGCAAGAACATGTGTAAAATTTAGGGTGAGTCCAGAGGCAGGGATTTGAATTCGGTCCCAAATTGAATGTGAAACACTGGAGTAGGTTAAAAAGCCAGCGATGAGATAATTCCTCCGATCGCACACCGTGGCTAAGCGTGAGTCTGTAAGAAGGGTAATTGTAAAAGACAGGTCACTGAACTCTGTGGTTTAAGGCTGTCAGAAGGAATTTCACTCTTTAATAATGCTAAAAATGAAAAGAAAGAAATACCGAGCTGTATTTGTGTAAGCAAAATATGTCACAAAAAATAATATTCCTGTTTTTCTAGTAATATTGGTGTATTTTCTCTTCCCACATACATTGAGTCAGCAGTCGATCAGTGTGTTAATTGACCCTTTAATTACCAAAAGCACTAAAAGTGTTTGAAAGTTATAAATATGAATATTATGCAAATCTATTTTAATTAGCTGAAAAACTCTTTTTCCCCAGAGTTGTGTATTTGTTCAGCATCGAATGTCTTCGTCATGTCTCTTTCCACAGCGGAGGTTAATACTGTATGAAAGTAGTTGTTCATAAGCAGCTCAAATTTGTCATCGTCCACTAAAATGGAGTGTAAGGTACAGTAATCAACTGAGGGAAAAACACACTTCTGACTCTGAAAGACAGCAGCGTCGTGAGTCATATTAGATCAGACTCACAGACACATCATTCATTTATTTACACGGATTGATAATGTCCTGTAAGTTTATTTCAGTTTACTAGTAAAAAAGGATTGATGTATTAATACAGGATATGTTCTGAACTCAAGGGGGGCACGGTGGGCTTAGTGGTTAGCACGTTCGCCTCACACCTCCAGGGTTGGGGGTTTGATTCCTGCCTCTGCCTTGTGTGTGTGGAGTTTGCATGTTCTCCTCGTGCCTCGGGGGTTTCCTCTGGGTACTCCGGTTTCCTCCCCCGGTCCAAATACATGCATGGTAGGTTGATTGGCATCTCTGGAAAATTGTCCGTAGTGTGTGATTGCGTGAGTGAATGAGAGTGTGTGTGTGCCCTGCGATGGGTTGGCACTCCGTCCAGGGTGTATCCTGCCTTGATGCCCGATGACGCCTGAGATAGGCACAGGCTCCCCGTGACCCGAGGTAGTTCGGATAAGCGGTAGAAAATGAATGAATGAATGACCTTCCTGTCAAGGTCACGGTATTTCTGTAGATCCGAAACTCTGTATCTCTGAACGACGATCCAATACTTTTGCAACTTGCTGGTGATAAACTGCTAATTTTGCTTTACAAGGTTCCACAGCAGTAATCACTGATCACAGATAGTTTTGGGTTTACCTTGTTATTGTAGGTTGTAGTTAAGGAGATTCAGTTTCTCTGCTACTTCTCTGCTATCTTCTGCTACATCTCTCAGGAATGCAAGGTCAAGCAGCAAAACCGGTGATGAAACAATAGGGTTTTGTTTTTATCCCCTTGATTCTATGCCATGAAGGCATTGATTTCATTAAGAAAGGAAAGAAAAACCTGTCGTATCATACAGGTAGAGTCGTTTGTGTTGTACAGCCTCAGCTCGAACGATGACGCGATGGTTCATGTTCTGTTATTAGCCGCTAATTTACGTTTGGGCTTCTTGTAGGCGACTTGTATTCCAGACGTCTGTCATCTTTTGGACTGGTTTGCACCTTGTTTGCACCTTGTCGTGTCTCGTTCCAGCTGTCTCATCACATCTGCAGACTCCTGTATATTAGCAAAAATTACCCCACTTCCTTTCCTTTAATGTACAGCTGCAGTCACCACTTCCTGTACCATCGCTGGCACCACTTTCTTTCTTTAGTTTACTGAACCAAGCTTGGTGTCTTCATGCAATTCATTCAGGTCCTTAACCTTGTCTTTCTGGAATTTGCTTTGAACTGGCGGTTTTTTTCCGAATGCGATGCTTGGACCACAGATGACATTCTTCATAGATGACATTCTTCACAGATGACATTCTTCATGGAAATAATATGTTTTCAGCCTTTTCTTGGCCTTCATTCATTGAGATTTTATTCTGAACAAAGCTGAATAAGCTTGTCAATGTTGCCTTACACGAGCTTAGTCTTTATAATACACTGTAACTGTTCTGCCTATTTATTTGACAAATCTGACTTCATTTCATTGAAATCTGATGATGTATGTAATCACGTTGTATATGGATTGAAATGGGATCTTAAATTGATTGTCAGATTTTGTATTTTTTTTTAACATATAAACACGTTCAGGTACCGCTAGCTAGCGAGCGGCGTGCTTGAGAAGCCGGCGAAAGAGCAATCAGCGACAAAGCGAGAACTTTTCTGTTGCAACGCTCAGGGAATCTATTTTATCTAATGTTTCAATCAACATTTGAATTCAGTCTAAATCAAGTTTATTTCAAAACTAACTGGAAAAAACAGCCGGAGTCGACCGGAGCGCCGTAGAACTGGAAGCAGTACAATAATCCAAATAAAATAGAAAACAATTACAGTTCACACACTTAAACCCAAGCCATCGATGAATCATTCAATACAAAATAACACGTTTTGTTGCTTTTGTTTCACGCTCGTCTGTATTCCGTGTAGTCCCTGTACAGTTTTCTACGATCCTGATCCCACTTAAACACAATTATGTGCCTTTTGTTGTACACACAGCTGAAATGTTTTTTCCTTGTTATTTTTTTTAAATAACTCACAAGTCCACACAGGCAAAATCTTTATCTCCATCTGTTGATGTGATCAACTTGCTGGTCCTCTTTAACTCCCATTCGTCAAAAGAAAAAGAAAACCGCAAGCCTGATATTATACTTCAGGGGATTTTAGAAGTATAAAAGTTCACGTACTGCTTTATTATACACGTTATACACTTTTGCTTTGTTATCATTCGAACTTACGGCTAAACATAGTACACATAGAAGTGCTGTTTTAGGACAACGGCCAGAAGTCTATCTTTTATCAGATCGTTTTTTTTTTTTTAATTATTATTATTGATTAAACAATGATGCGTTGTATTTTTATGCATTTATAGTTCCATTTGATGTAACAAGTTGTTCCTGTTATCGCTTAATATTAACGCAGCTATAAAGTCGATAAACATAAACAGACTTCTGCTTCATATCGGCAACATTCAACCACCGTAACGAGAATTTCTTGTTGCTATAGAAACGAAACTTTTTTTGCCAGAACTACAGGGAAAATGAATCAGCGACCAATTTTCTCTCAACCAATCAGAATGAAGAATTCACTGGACATGAAATAACTCGTATGTGTGGAATTTCACTGGTCACTTGTTTCCCACAGGAACTGCTGCACAGAAGTTCCAAAGATTGTGTATGTGTGTGTGTGTGTGTGTGTGTGCGTGTGTGTGTGTGTGTGTGTGTGTGTAACGCTATCTCTGTGTTGATATTTAAGCCTCAGGAGTCCAAGCATTTATCCATCATTAAGAATCATTAAAAGAATTTCTGCTGATCTTGCTAATGATGCTGGACGCTTCGGTGTCACCAGTGTGAGCGGCGGAAATTACAAAACGACTACGACATACTGTATAGGTTCTTCAGGTGGTTCTGAGTAGAATCCTACAAGGGTTTGACTTCCTGAAGTAGATCACTGTCTAAGAGGTCTTTTTTTAATGACTAAAACCCAGTTCGCAGCTTGATGTTGATTATTTTCCTACAACAGCACATCCTGACGCGTTTTTTCCTTTCATTAAAGCTCATATAAAGCTCTGACACTGGAGACTCCTTTCTGATCGATAGATAGATAGATAGATAGATAGATAGATAGATAGATAGATAGATAGATAGATAGACAGACATTCAGTATATCGACTGGAATATATTTCTCATGAACAAGCTGTTACGATAGAAATGATAACAACAAGCGCATTCATTTAAATCTGTATCATAAATTTGTCAGCTGTTGAAGAATCCTAATCAACGCCCTCTTGACCAATCAGAAGTGAGAATTCAGTGTGTGTGGGTGTGGTTTTATTCTCTAGTCGATTTGCGTACATTACTTCGCATAACTGCATCATATTTATTTTTTTCACCATTTTGTTATTCTTAGCAGCTTTGAGGATATTTACGGATCTCATAAATCACTTCGCATTAACGCCTCGTGTCAGCGACGTGATCGTTTTAAGCTGAAAGGATATTTCCTCCAGATGCTTTGATTCCGTAATAAATCCTGACACGTTTATTTTTTCAGATCACAGCCGTGTTTTTTTTTCCTTTCCTGACTCACGTGTTTCTGATTTGCTCAAGTCATTTTTTTTTAACACAACGCATGTCTTCCTTAATTGTTCAGTAATTAATAATCTGATTTGTGTGCAACATGCAGAGGTTTGGAAAGCGGCGAATTACGGAACACAGAAACAGCCGAGCAGCAGAGCGACTAATTTTTTCTCCTCTGGCTCAGGATGGAGGGCCCCTCATACCACTTTCAACCGCAAAGCAGCTCTTTTTTTTTTGTTGTTTTTTTATTCTTTCCCCCCCTCTACTTTTTTGTTCGGCTGCCAGCTCCGCGGCGGCCTTTTTCATTTCCCACCAGCGCCGAAGAACAAGGTCCAAAGTTCAGAGTCGTTGTGTGCAGATCTAGGGCATTTGGAAACGCTCCCCCTCTCCGCTTCTCACAGGTAGTCTGGATGTTTTTTGCCCCTTCCCAGGCTTTTCTGGCCTTAACTTTATTTGGGTTGTGGAGCAGCTCTGAGGCGATGCGCTACCATGAAGCCTACGGATGAGATTAGATTTATGAGCAAAACACAATTTTAGAGTCATTGTGTAAGTGAAGTTAGGCCCAGAGCAGGGTTGCTACTCAAAAGCTGCCGGTTTCAAATATTTCATTTTATTGTAAAATAAAAAAAAAAAGGTTGAGCAGTCGAGGGTTCAGGCTTTGGCTTGATGATACTGGGAATTTTTCTTCCTGCATAGAGGTGAAGATTATTTTTAAAAGAAATCAAAAACTTTTCTAAAAGTGTTTTTATTTGTAAAAAAAAAAGTGAAACTAATTCTCAGTGATATGCTTTATACAGTTAATCAAGGGTCAAGAGTCTTTATTAGTCACAAATTCTATATTATGTAATGTAGTGAAATGGTTTATGATGGTCCTCCTGGTGTACGAGTAATGATTTGTGTTTTCTCTTATTGTCCAATTCTGAATCTGCTCTCTCTCTCTCTCTCTCTCTCTCTCTCTCTCTCTCTCTCTCTCTCTCTCTCTCTCTCTCTCTCACTCTCTCTCTCTCTTTCTCTCGTTCCCTTTATATCTCCTAAGAAATCTTCTTTTTCTCAAGCTTAGCTGCTGAACATGTTCCTGATTGATTTGTTCACAACAACAAAGTCCTGAAAACTGACGGAAAAAGACATTATATGGAAATGATTCACAAAAACGAAGAGAAAGTAAAACGCACCGCACCGTGTGTTAATATTTAGAAGTTTAATATTATAATCCTATGAAATTCAGATATTTCAGACTTTAGATTACATATTTTAGACTCCTCCTTATCGATTCATCACATAGCATCAAAAACCGATTTAGCCGCTGGGTCTCTGGCTCGATCTGTCGCAACGATATAATGAGCAAATTAATAAATACATGGTTTTGAAAAAAAAAAAAAAAAAAGAGTCTGAAAAGCAGAAGCACTGCGTATTAAAAGCACTTCATTAAAATAGCGAGTTCCGTCCCATGGTCATCGTTTACCACAAAATAACCGTGGTGCATTCCGAGCACGACCATTAAAATGTAACTAGAAACGGCAGTGGATTAGCCTAGCTATTCATTTCGGTAAATCTCTGACTCAACACGAAGACGTCTTGACCTTGGGATGTGGGAATGATCATCTTAACAGAAGGATGTTGTGGAGGCACCGTGTGACGTGGAAGGGAAGACGACACGACGCGTGTTTACAGACGCTAACACGCTTCATCCGTTCCCTCTGGCTTTATTCCCGTTCGCGATCGCCTTACAGCAGCTGCACTCTGACACGCTGGCGTTGCCTTTTCACGACGTGGCGCTTTAATAACTGTCTTGTTGTGCCGCGCATTTTTGGTGCACGGTTTCTTACCTGCTTTGCAAAGGTTCTACTGTAAACACAACCCTGCTTCTTATCTCTCTTTCGTTTAATGAGTAAACAGAACACAGTAACAGTAAACAAAACTACTATTTTGACATCACGCTCCATGAGATTTGGTGTTGAACAAAATAACTGATCCGATTATTTATTTATTTTCGATACGTTTTCTCTAACGGCGGATCTGACAGCCGTCACGGCTTCGAGGCAAATCACGGGTTAATGTAGATCCGCTCATCGTTTCCATAGTAACCACTAATTCACAGGTATTTGATGGATGTATGATGGACGCTACACGGACAAAATGGTGAAAAGTATATAAATACAGTCTGCTTTAATATGGAGACATTTATGTAACTTTTTTTGAAGGAGTCTCCAGTTTTAGCTTTGATAGAGTTTTGTAAACATGGTAACGTGTGTGTGTGTGTGTGTGTGTGTGTGGGTGGGTGTGTGTGGGTGTCAGTGGGTGTTTCAAGAGAGAATAAAAGAGACACAGCGATAACATGGGTGCAAAATACTTTCTTTATAAATTATAAATAGTTCTTTGAGTCTTATAGACTTTGCGCTCGTGCCAGGAAAATTATTTATCATTTGAAGAAACGTAATAAATTAACAAACACGCCGAGGCTTTGATTTTGTTTGGGGTTATCTTTAAATCTCGAGCCATAAAACTCTTTTATTAAATTTCAGTCAACACTTTTCTGTCATGAAACAAAGGCACGTTGACGTCTCAAAAAAAAGAAAGAAAAAAAAGTGCTCGAGCAGCAGCTACAAGATCAGCAAAGATAAACACTTCACTTTATCTTTACCAAACAAAATTTCGGTAAAATATAATTATAACAAAATTATATAAAATAAGTATAAAATATACTTTTAATAGTTAGATATGTTTAAATAAACGAATTTCATATTTGATATGAAATAATGCAAATATCACGTGTTTTTTTTTTCTTAAATTCCTCCAGTTTCCTAAAACACTTTGAGAAATTTCTAGACATGAGATAAACTTACTACATTTTAATACTTTTTTAAATTGTTAAAATAAATAAACATAAACAACTTATTCATATTTACATATTAATACATAATAATAAATGTCACTTATTTCTAGCATTTTAAATAATGCAGTGACCTGAACTGAGCTTTTACAAATGAAATAAACCTCGATTTTCAGGTTTACTAAGTCAAATTTATATTTATAAATATTTATTTATATATTTAATATTTAAACTGTAAGTTATGTTTAAAAGGTACACAAACAACTCAAATTTACGTTTAGAAGTTAGACAAAAAACATATTTATATTTAGATAAACTTTAATAAATACCCAAATTTATGTTTACATAAACAGTTTAGTTATATTTATGTTTTAGTTAAACAGCTCAAAGCGACGGTTACAAGTTCGATAAACAATTTACATTTATTTATTTATTTTACGGCTTAAGGATTCTAAACATCTTGTATATAATATTTACAATTTAGATAAACAGCTAAAATATACACACATTATATAAATGTAAACACAAATTTAGAGTGTAAATAAATAAATAAATAACAAATTAATTACTTTTTTCAGAGCTTTACAAATGCTGTGTCTGTGTTTACATTAATAATATTGTTGTTAATTGTTAACAAATTAATTACTTTTTTCAGAGCTTTACAAATGCTCTGTGTGTGTGTGTGTGTGTGTGTGCGTGTGTGTGTGTGTGTGCGTGTGTGTGCGTGTGTGTACAGTAATAATATTGTCGTAAGGTTTTTAAGGCTCTTTTGTTATGTGCTGAGTGGTTACTCTTTCAGCGTGACTCCACTTAGCTCTATACGTTTAGAGACGCAGGGGTGCCGAAAAACAGGCCAACTCCGACTGCGCTGACAGAAAATTAGTCCGCCTGCAGTGATGTTGGAAGTGCTGGTGTATGTTGGCCCTTAGCCGTGGACCCGCTTCGACATTCCATCCCATTCCAGAGCTGCATACCATCGGTTATGTAACAGTCATGTGATTCGAAAATGACTTTGAAAAGAGGGAAGTCTCTGGGCCTCTCGAGATTCCTGCCAAAACCACTGTTTTGCTTCTCGAATTTCTGCCAGTATATCTGATTACTGAGCTGTGTAAGCAAAGTTCACAAATCCACCTTGCATGCAAATTTGTGTAGTAACTTTTGCCAGATTTAAAACTTAGAAGCAGGTCCCGAGCAGGATGCTATCTGTCTTCCACATGTTTGTTAAACTCCGTCTGATGATGTAGCGTGCAAAGAAGAGAGCAGCTTAAACATCACGCTTTTTTGTGCTTTGTGAGTTGTGTAATATTTTCAAAAAGCGAGTTCAATAGTTGATCGTTTTATTCATGTAAAATAACCAAGCGCTGCTGACTGCACTTCTGGAATTTAGAGGTTATTTTTAATTTTTCTCAATTGGGCAAAACTGTAGATGGAATTTAATGCATTTTTGACAGAAAAGGGAGCAAATTGTTTACTAATCTTTTTAAAGAATGTATGTTGTGTTAGGTTTTTAAGCTTCTGGGAAGAATTTGGCTTTTGGATTGAATCTGTTTTGTTTTGTTTTCCCTGTAATTCTGTGCACAAATGATTTTGCAGCTTGTGTCTGTCAGTAAACAAAAGGCCACAGTCTGGTCTTTACCAGGCGAATGTGCATGAATGTGAATGTGTGTAAATGTGCAAATGCATGAGTTTGTTCCAGCTCCGCTGTGTGAGCTGTTCTAACCTCTCAGTGTGGAAAACAGCCTGATGGCTTCCAGGAAGCTGTGGTCGCTTCGGCACGGCCCCCTTCCATTACTGCAGCTGGTGCCGTCGGTCTCGGCGTCACTCTTCATGGAACTCATGCCTTTAATGACTGAGGCTTGCGCTCACGTTCCAGATCTGTCTATTTACTCTATTACGTTCGCTGTATATCTCTCATGCAAGATGACCGCTCACATACTCACATTCATTATTCCTTGTTGTTGTAGTTTGTTTTTCTGACCCCGTTTTCATACACACGCTGGACACTGAGCGTTGATGATGGATGCTTATTCATGCACACAAGGTGCACACTGGGGTGTCTGTGGTACTGCATATTAAAGGGACGCATTTCTGTTTAGCACGTGTTTAAATTTATGTTTACGCAGTGTGCCGCTGATGCCTCGGGTGAACGAGAAGAGCGGGGTGATTATAGTCAAGCAGGCCGAGTCAACAATATGTGCTGATACGTGTTGATATAATATAATATAATGTAATATACCGATATGAGGACATAAAGTCCAAGCGTTCACATCTTTAAGGCAGTGTGTGCGATGGAAAAGACAACATAAAGTGGTAGATTACAACTGAACTAAACTGAACGGAATGGAAGAGAAGCCAAAAGTAAAACAGAATTAAAGATAGAAGTAATATAGAGTGGAACAATAGGATACAAAATAGAATACATGAATAAGGATGGGGGGGAATAGAGTAGAACAGAGTACATGAATCAATGAACGGAATAAGAGAATATGAATAGAAATAGAGTAGAATGAAAAAGAAAGACAATTTTGTCCAATCTATATGAAAAAATAAATAAATAAAATAATAATAATAAAAATAATAATAATAATAATAATAATAAGAAGAAGAAGAAGAAGAATATGGGGCATGGTGGCTTAGTGGTTAGCACGTTCGCCTCACACCTCCAGGGTGGGGGTTCGATTCCCGCCTCCGCCTTGTGTGTGTGGAGTTTGCATGTTCTCCCCGTGCCTCGGGGGTTTCCTCCGGGTACTACGGTTTCCTCCCCCGGTCTAAATACATGCATGGTAGGTTGATTGGCATCTCTGGAAAATTGAGTGTGAGTGCCCTGGAAAGAGAGTGTGTGTGCCCTGCGATGGGTTGGCACTCCGTCCAGGGTGTATCCTGCCTTGATGCCCGATGACGCCTGAGATAGGCACAGGCTCCCCGTAACCCGAGGTAGTTTGGATAAGCGGTAGAAAATGAATGAATGAATGAATGAGTGAATGAATAATAATATGGAAAAATTAGAATATACATAAAATATATAGAAAACAAATAGAATTACACAGAATGGAATACAGCAGAATTGTTGACATGTTGAAGGTAACGGATTCTTAGAATTGAACCGATCGGATTAGATGAGCAAAGTAAAATCGAATAGAATAGAAGACAAATAGAATGAATGAGACGATGCCCATCAAATATTAGAAGATCTTAAAAAAAGGCAGATGTAAATACTGTGGAATATCCAGCAACATACTGTAGGATAGAATAGCTGCATAGAATTGAGCAGATAGAATTGGAAAGCAGAAGGAGATACTGTAAGAATAAAGCATGTAGAATACAGTAGAAGGTCTTGTATAATTGAATGGAATGGAATAGAAGTTATGAATAGAATTAGCAGAGGTATGTAAGCGGAATAGAGTAGAAGTCGTGAGTAGAACAGAATAAACTACACAGAAATTCGAATACAAGCCTGAAATTGACCATAAGACACAAGTAGAATATAGTACAATAGAATTAAATGGAATCGAACCGAGTAAATAGAATGTAAATGAAGCCACACGGAGGAAAAGTACCAAAGGCTGCAACAGAGTAGAGCGAGAGTGAACTGGAGAAGCACAAATGCCACGGAGAGAAAGGAGTGGAATAAAACGGAGTGATAATAGAGTGGAAATTAGAGTAGAGTAGAATAGAACAGAAGGACTGAATGCTGTTATATAACACTATAGTCCTGATTAACAGGTGAACTTCAGATGACCCGCTGTAGGGTAATACAGTTACCACAATTCTACCCCTCCTTTTGTTCTCCCCCCCTTTTCCTGTTCTTTTTCCTCTCGAGGTTTCTGACTGAACACGACCTTTTCCTCCCGGCACCTTTTCTTAAATCTGAGTTGAGCAGCATTCTGAATTTCTTTAGACAAGCAAAGAACGCAGCTTAAAAGAGAAAATGATGCAAAAATTATTTTTTTTAAAAAAAATTGTATAATTTTTGTAATTTCTAAAACGTTGTCGTATTAAGCTGCTTTTTTTCCCCCCAAAGAAATTCATATGTTCAGAAACATCATTTTTGCATAAAATACAAAGTTAAGTAAAAATTTGTAAAAAAAATAAATAAATAAATAATTTTTGTTTGTTGTGTTATTCCTGTGTATTTTATTGCCATAAATATAGTTTTTAAATAGTTTTATAAATAGTTTTTAATCATTGCATTTAATGAAAGAAAATATAATGATATGAAAAATATTTATTTAAGTGTTTATTTCTTGC
Organism: Tachysurus vachellii; assembly: GCF_030014155.1. NCBI lineage: Eukaryota > Metazoa > Chordata > Actinopteri > Siluriformes > Bagridae > Tachysurus > Tachysurus vachellii. The sequence goes on from NC_083478.1 coordinate 19,129,845, forward strand.
TAGGTTATCAGTATCATAGAGGTGGGCATGTGTTAGCCTAGTGGTTAAGGTGTTGGGCTACCAATGAGAAGGTTGTGAGTTCGATCCCAGGTTGCCACCAAGCTGCCACTGTTGGGCCCCTGAGCAAGGCCCTTAATGCTCAGTTGTACAAAAATGAGATCATGTAAGTCACTCTGATTAAGGGCATCAACTAAATTCTGTAAATGTAGAGGTTCATTCCTGTAATTGTTTCTCAGTCCTTCCAGGATTTTGTGGAGTTTGTTGTGGTCAAAAAATGCTTGATTTGGATTTTGATTTTGAAATTTATTTATTTTTTATTTGCAATTTTGTGAGGTCACATATCTTATGGCGTTCTACGATTAGCTGTACTCATGTTCGAGGCGGATTTATCGTCGAAGGATTTAGCTAAATGCGTGTTGTGCATTTAAAAAAAATTGTTTTTTAACAAAAAAAAACAACAAAAACAAAATTGTTCTTTAAAAAATTTCTAAGCTCTTCTGAATATCGTGAAGATTTTGCAATGAATTCTGAGATTATGGCTGATTTACATGATAGTTTACTGACACTGGAGGCTCCTACTATAACACCACCTCACATGACGGTGCTTTCTGCCCTCTTTTGCATACATGAACTCAGAAACTCCCCTGATTGGGTAACGGTGCTGTGATTGACAGGTGAAAGACAGACAACACTGTTTCAGTTTAGTCTTTTTGTGTGTCCAGTATAAACGTGTCTGATGACCATAACATAACAGAACAAACAGTCACATAAACAATAAACAATTCTGACCAATCAGAATTGAGAATTCAGGGTGTATGTATATGATTAGAACGATCACTCTCGTTTTAATTACATTCTAATTCTTTTCTTTTTGTCTGTCTCTTTCTCACAGTAATGGAGGCCATGGCCGTGAGCACATCTGCACAGGGTACGGATGAGTTTGATCGCAACGCCCCGCGGATCTGCGGCGTCTGCGGAGACAAGGCCACCGGATTCCACTTCAATGCCATGACCTGCGAAGGCTGCAAGGGTTTTTTCAGGTGTTTACAATTTCACCAACTACCAACCAAACCATAAGTTAAAAAAATACACAAACACTGTTGTAAATCGAGGTCCGGTGACGTCCTAGGGCACGGCGGACATGCGATGCGTTATGTTGGTTTATGGTTTATCACAGCTTGGGATTTGAACTTAAAAAGAGGAGAAGGTTTACTGTCATATTACACAACATAACAGGTCAAATATTTACCTAAATCAACCACTGGAATTTTGTGTAAACATACGTGAAAGTAGATCATCAAGATAAAGTACAAATTACTGGTATGTTGCCAGGCCAAATATTTTCACATTTTGTAGGGAATAGGTGAATGGAGAAAGGTTTATTAAAAAATAAAATATAAAATTGCTCTAATTAGGTACTTTAAATACTACATATTTATGTTTTATAGCTGATTCAAGTGCTGTCTAAAAATATTTTACCCTCCAAGTGCTCCTTCATTTGATGAAGAACTCTAATATTAAGAGTTTAATATTAAGTTTCTCTTTTCTATCATTTACTTTGGCAATAATAGTGAGAAAATATTTAAGAAATAAAACACGCAGGACTTTGCTGCTATCGGAAACGAATCACTCAGAACTTCGTTATGTTTCCATCACAGCATGTCTCCAGATGCTAGCAATTGGTACACATTGTGCTTTTTATCCATTTATTGTTACATTTATTACCTTCTGGTGGTACGGCGACATGATCCCACGCTCATATTGCCACGGCCCAGCCAATGAAGAGCTAATTCTTAGAGCTGGTCCCTACCCCGGATAAAATGGGAGGGTTGCGTCAGGAAGGGCATCCGGGGTAAAACCAGCGCCAAATCAAATATGCGGACCAGATGTTCTGCTGTGGCGACCTCGAACAGGAAGCAACCGAAAGAACAACAACAATAAGAACATAGTTACAATCAATGTTCATAAGTTAGAACCGTTATAAACAAACAGTCCCTCACCAGCCAAGAAACCAGGAAGTGGCAATTCTTCTTCCTGAAGACTTTCCCATGGTGGAAAACCGGTACATAACACTGACACTGGAGACTCCTTCCGTAAACGATACATAACAATGTCCCTATGGAAAGTTACACGACATCAACATTTTCACTTTATTTAGTGCACACGTAGCGTAAAGTCGTTACTATAGCAGACGTAAACGTAATTTGCCGTAATTTGAGACATAAACAACACCGCGATGTAATAAAACCTTCGTTTTGAAGAAACTCTTGAACCTTTTCAACCGGCAGTGTGTTTCAAAGTTCCTTATTATGACATATTGCTAAATCTTCACACACTGTATAATTAGGTGTGATGTGTTAATTGTGTCAGGTGTTGAGGAGCTAAAGATTTCACCACAGAGCAGTTCGTCTGTACATATGGTCTTCACCGTGTATAAATCAAACACAGCGTTTCTCGTGGGGAGATAAGAGCATCTCTGGTTACGTAGCTGATACGGTACCAGCGCTTTTATAATGCACACCGGATGTGATTGTAGAGCAATCTGAGCCTTTTCAAAATAGGAAAAAAAAACATTGTGTTTCGTATCTTAATGATTTCTATCTGCCGCGTATACGCGAATATGCGTATCGTATTTACATAGAAATTCAGTTACGAGGATAAAATAGGAAGCAAATGAATCAGACATGTTTTGCTTTGCTTTGCTTTTATAAATTTGCATAATTATTTATTATTATTATTTTTATGTTTCAACATCAGTTTCCAGCATCTCGTCTCGACCGCTGGTTCTCCACGTAAGGTCCAGATGTTTGTGAAGCGTGACCAGATGGTCCAGGAGTTGTTTTTTTTTAAATAAATAAATAAATAATCAGAGTATGACAGCTGTTATATTTATTATTAAGTTTGTATATATATGAATATACTTTTGCCAGTTTGAGCAGATGTAATTCAATTCAAATCTCGAAATAAAAATAAAAGAAATGATAAACCGAACAGCCAGAATTTTGTATTTAAATAGTATTTATATTATTACACAATGATACACAACTGTGGCTTACAATGATATATTAAAAATAGTTAAATAAATTTAATAAAAAATCTTTTCTTAATATATATTTGAAATATCTAAAAAGAGCATCATGTCATTATTATATATATATATATTTTTTTTTATCCCTGGAATTTACACTAAAAGTATGTGCCCCCCTGAACTTCACACCCATATGTGTGTCTTCCCCAAACTCTTGCCAAAAAATTCGGATACCCAGAATTGTCTATGATGCTGTAGCGTTACAATTTCTCTTCACTGGAATGACGAGACTTTAACGCTGTTCCAACAAGCCTGCGCACAAATCCCCCGAGCTCCGTGAAGAAGAACTTACACAGAGCTTTGGCTCTGACTCAACCCCATGAACTGGAACTGGAGCCTCCTCAACATCCCAACATCAGAGTCTGATCTCACTACTCTGATCTCTTAACGCCACATGGGTGTTATCTAGCCTATTTATTTAGAACGTAATAATAATTCTGTTTAATTATGGTGATCACTATGAATGTGATTGAGTGATCTAACCCTAGATCACCCTGTTACTTCCTGTCACTTCCTGTTTTACACACTTTTTTGGCGAAGTATTGTCAGTCACCTGCGCTACCAGGACGTTGTATTATTTCCGGTGTTTGTTTTCTGTGTCTCGAACCAAGTTTTCTGCTTTTCCTCGGTTTGTCTTTTGATTCTGTCTTAATTTGATTCTTTCTCTGGTTTTCGATCTCTGCTTGCTTTATCTTCCTCTGCCTCATGTTATGGATTTGTACTCCTGCGTCCTGTCATTACAGAAGCTCAGCTGAGCTTATTTGTTTTTTTATTGTTTTGTTGTTTTTTTTCTCCCCCTCAGCATTTTAAATATTTTTCTACACAGATTATTGTACGAACTGTTCGTTCATCTGTCGTTTGCATCCGTTTAGTGCTTTAAGATCTGAAGTGTTGAAATGAGTGTAAACTAAATGAGTTAAACGCTGATTAAATCTGTCTTTCGCTCTGAAATTGCACCTTTGGGTGTGTGTGTGTGTTTTGCAATGCGTAGTCAGCCTGTGTGTATGAATAGGAACAGTGTACCAGGAGACACAGCGTGTGTTTTCCTAAGCTCTTTGAGAGTGTGTTCAGCGTGACCACGCATGAAATAAATGTTTCTGTTCATTACTATTAAAAGGACAGGAGGGAGGGCTCAAAGTGGTTGTGGCTCCGTGTGTGTGTGTGTGTGTGTGTGTGTGTGTTTTGTGGGGTGGTCGGCTGTATGTGTGTGTCAGGATGGGTGTAGCTGAGTGGCTGAGCCATGCGAGCAATATTTTAGCCCTTTTTAAATAATCCCCGTGTGCACACGTCACTGCGGCTCTTGGCCCTGACAGACGCCGAGACCAGACAGTTTACAGAGTGAAGAGTGTGTTTGATCTGTGCCTTTTCAGACACTTCCCCTTTATGACTTTTTTTAAAGAGTTACAGCAATAATAAATCAGTTTCACTTAACACACACGGTTAAAACACACAGTGCTATGTTAATGAAATAAGACAGATGAAATGATTTAGGGATTTTTTTTAAACTTATATATATATATATATATATTTAATGACTTCTTTCCTCACTTGATTTCCTCACTTACTTCACTTGCTTATTTAATTATTTGCTCAGTGATTTCATTTATTAATCTTGTTTATTTACTTCATTGATTGATTGATTGATTGATTGATTGATTAATTGAGAAAGTTGCTGTTTTCGGTTCAATCCCAATACTAGTCCAGCACTCCCTGAAGTGCACTTCACACAGTGTAAAATAAAAAAATAAAAAAAATTTTTTTAATGAACAACAGTATAGCTGGGAGTTTAAAGCACAGCCAAAGAAAGTGTTAAGTTTTTAAAAAATATATTTTATTTATTTATTTATTTTTATTTTTTTGGCAGATTTAGTCTGTTAGTAATACCGTTAGTATTTTTTTTTTCTTTTTAAATTGATGGATTTAATACATCAGAGCTTTAATAACGAACCGATTAGGGTGATTTATTAATTGATTTCTTTGTGCCTAGTCTGATTGTGCTGTATGTAAATGACATTATATAATGGTGTGACGTGACCCTGTGTTTTTGCTCTGCTCAGGCGCAGTATGAAGCGGAAGGCCAGTTTCACTTGTCCCTTTAACGGCAGCTGCACTATCACCAAAGACAACCGCAGACACTGCCAAGCCTGTCGCCTCAAGCGCTGCGTCGACATCGGCATGATGAAGGAGTGTGAGTCTTGTGTTCTCTGCACGTATTGTTCCATTGCACCTAAAAACAAAACACAAACACCAAAGACCACCAATGTTTCAGGGTCAGATTAACAAGAAGTGAAAGATTAAAGCTCTGCTGCATCATCACTCTCTTTAGGTAGAGATAAAGCGAGGGACAAATGCGACAGACACCACACCAAGTGTTGTGGGTAAACTTAAAAAAAAATAACCACAAATCAGTACAACATTCTTTTAACTCATCGCCTTTTTCTTATCCTCTGAGGCATTTCTCACCTGATGGGCGTGGCCTCTCCCAGGATGACTCCGCCCCCACCTGGAGTGCACTGTGTAGTGTAATGAGGAGG
>NC_083478.1:19140466-19180466 GCF_030014155.1 Tachysurus vachellii
TACACAATGCTACAATCACGTAAGAGACGTACTGGTGCTGATTTACCTGATGATGCCGTTTCTTTAACAGTTTTTAATCCTGTTCCAAAACAGAATGCAAAAAAACCTACTATTGGGCCTTTAATTCGAAACGTAGCTAAAACAACTGAGCAATAAATTCCACCACATGTTGCCTCTGTTTAGGATGTGTACAACTTCAAGTATGCTAGCTGTAAACGTCTACTAAAGCTGTAACCCCTGGTGCAGTAAGACAGAAGTCCTCCAGAGCCGAGTGTTTACGCGCCTCGGCTTTATTAGGTGGCGTAATACACTTTCAAGCAGGATGTAGTTTCTCATTATAGCTCAAGACCGATTTTTGTAAGAAAGAGAAGGCGAACAAGACCGAGAGCAGCACGAGAGTAGTCGCTGATGAAGGGCAAGCTGTGCAATAACAACTCCTGGTTATTTCTCTTATTAATATTTGATTTGATTTCTCTGCAGTCATACTGACTGATGAGGAAGTGCAGAGGAAGAAGGAGCTGATCCTGAAGAGAAAGGAGGAGGAGGCGATGCGGGAGGCGCAGAAACCTCGGCTGACCGAGGAGCAGAACCAGATCATCAACACGCTGGTGGAGGCACATCACAAGACCTACGACGACTCCTACTCCGACTTTGTGAAATTCCGAGTCAGTGTCACGTTCGGTCGTTATTACGTTATATTATATTAATAAGCGAGTGTTTATAGCTGCTATAACTTCTTTCACCGACCTTCCTCAATGTTAACTGTAACTAGAAACAGATAAATTGTCCTTTAATGATAATAATAATAATAATAATAATAATAATAATAATAATAATAATACGGCGGCTTAGTGGTTAGCACGTTCGCCTCACACCTCCAGGGTCAGAGTTCGATTCCCGCCACCACCTTGTGTGTGTGGAGTTTGCATGTTCTCCCCGTGCCTTGGGGGTTTCCTCCGGGTACTCCGGTTTCCTCCCCCGGTCCAAAGACATGCATGGTAGGTTGATTGGCATCTCTGGAAAATTGTCCGTAGTGTGTGAGTGCGTGAGTGAATGAGAGTGTGTGTGTGCCCTGTGATGGGTTGGCACTCCATCCAGGGTGTATCCTGCCTTGATGCCCGATGACGCCTGAGATAGGCACAGGCTCCCCGTGACCCGAGGTAGTTCGGATAAGCGGTAGAAAATGAATGAATGAATGAATGAATAATAAAATAGTCGGTGTATTAAAACACTACACATACACATACACACATTGCCTCTGTGGCTAAAAGACCTTTTAATATCCTAAATATTTCCACATGTATAAACCTCCATGTGAGGGTTTTATTATACATGTGTGTGTTAAAATGACAGCAGATTTATTCATGAGTTAAAATGAAGCGTATTCAGATTGAAGACATTTCCAGAAGATGGAAATAAATATCCTGAGCGATCGATGACTGACGCCACCATCAGCGGGTGGTGGAAATGTTTTCACAAGCTGCGGTTTTCGTTAATGAACACTTCATTCGAGGAAATGACAAAACTATTGACAATAATATAACAGCTCGGGGATTTATGGTACTTATACAAAATATGCAAATTGATTCGTTTGTGGAAAGCGACCGTGTTATCGTTCCGAATTTACGGCGACTAAAAGGATAAACGGCTGAAGTATAAGAGGAATGAAACACATCAGTGCTTGTGTTGGAAAATAATCCGTTTTGTCAGTTAGACCACAATGACATCTTTGTTGTTCTTTAACTACACAACACACTAAGTTTTTTTATACCTTATTTTAATTATTCAGGAAATTCAGCTTGAAGCAATTGCATATGTGTGTATACTTTTATTATAGTGCAGTTGTAATGTGTGTGTGTGTGTGTGTGTGTGTGTGTGTGTGTGTGTGTGTGTGTGTGTGTGTGTGTGTGTGTGTGTGTGTGTGTAGCCCCCGGTGAGACAGGGTCCAGTGACACGCAGTGCCAGTCGTGCTGCATCTCTCCACTCGCTCTCAGATGCCTCTTCAGATTCACTGAATAACTCACCAGGTAACACACACACACACACACACACACACACACACACTCGAAACACTCGAAACACATTCACAAATTCACTGCGAAATCCATTAAAGAATGTAAACTTCACTGTCAGGCCAAAAGCATTGAACCGTATATTGAATTACGTACAGTATGTTAGCGAGCTGGATGCTGACTGAAAGCACACACACACATACACACACATACACACACACACATTCTCTGTTCTTTATCTAGGTTTTGTTGTTTCTCTGATACCATTTAATCCCTGATGCTCAGCCATTTTGCATGAAGCTTCAGCTCTCGCTCAGCACTCATCTCATCATGGGAAAAAGCACGAGATAAAATCCTGTTGTTGTTTTTTTTGTTGTTGTTGTTGTTGGTTACCGATTTGTCTCATAATTTATTCTGTGCCAAAGCCACGAAAACCCGAAATTTAGTTTTTTTTTCTGTTCGTGCAACATCACAGTGCAGTTTTACATGAATAGAGGAGAGTCTTCTGTTTATATGAGCAAGATGGATGGCATCTTTTCCACTCGGGTCATGACCACTGGATGGCTGTGTGTCAGGGAATATCTCCTGTATCCATGTCTCGAGCGCTGGAATTGGATGGATAGATCCTTAAGACTGCATCAAGCACTTTCTAGATTACTGCAATTATAGTAAATGATCACTTTTGTGTCATTAATGTAGCAGGAATCACTGGAATAACCAGAATAATCTGTACCCAAAAGTTTTTTGTTTTTTTTTTGATACACCACAAGCACCTTCTCTTTTTACACAGTGAAAAACAGTCAGATCTGTAGAAAGGTCCTATTTTGTTTAGTGGTTTGATTTTGTGTTGTTTTCAATTTGAAAATTATAAAAAGCAGTTGAATGTGTGAATGAGTGGGTAGGTGAGGGCGGGAGGGAGGGTTGGGAGGGAGGGAGGGAGGGAACCAGTCAGTGTGTGATTGTGTGAGTTAGTAAATCGGTGAGTGAGTGAATCAGTGAGTTAGTGAATCAGTGAGTGAGTGAATCAGTGAGTTAGTGAATCAGTGAGTAAGTGAGTGAATCAGTGAGTTAGTGAATCAGTGAGTGAGTGAGTGAGTGAGTTAATGAATCAGTGAGTGAGTGAGTGAGTGAGTTAATGAATCAGTGAGTGAGTGACTGAGTGAGTGAGTGAGTTATTGAGTTAGTGAATCAGTGAGTTAGTGAATAAGTGAGTGAGTGAGTTAGTGAATCAGTGAGTGGGTTAGTGAATCAGTGAGTGAGTGAGTTAGTGAATCAGTGAGTGAGTTAGTTTTTGAGTGAAGGAGTGAGTGAAGGAGGGAGGAGGGAAGTGAATCAGTGTGTGAGTGAATGAGTGAGTGAATCAGTGAGTTAGTGAATCAGTGAGTGAGTGAATGAGTGAGTGAATCAGTGACTTAGTGAATCAGTGAGTTAGTGAGTGAATCAGTGGGTTAGAGAATCAGTGAGTGAGTAAGTGAGTGAGTTAATGAATCAGTGAGTGAGTGAGTGAGTGAGTTATTGAGTTAGTGAATCAGTGGGTTAGTGAATCAGTGAGTGAGTGAGTTAGTGAATCAGTGAGTGAGTTAGTGAATCAGTGAGTGAGTGAGTTAGTGAATCAGTGAGTGAGTTAGTGATTGAGTGAAGGAGTGAGTGAAGGAGGGAGGAGGGTAGTGAATCAGTGTGTGAGTGACTGATTGAGTGAATCAGTTAGTTAGTGAATCAGTGAGTGAGTGAATGACAGTGAGTGAGTGAATGAGTGAGTGAATCAGTGAGTGAGTAAGTGAGAGAGTTAATGAATCAGTGAGTGAGTGAGTGAGTTATTGAGTTAGTGATTCAGTGAGTTAGTGAATCAGTGAGTGAGTTAGTGAATCAGTGAGTGAGTGAGTTAGTGAATCAGTGAGTGAGTTAGTGAATCAGTGAGTGAGTGAGTTAGTGAATCAGTGAGTGAGTGAGTTAGTGAATCAGTGAGTGAGTGAGTGAGTTATTGAGTTAGTGAATCAGTGGGTTAGTGAATCAGTGAGTGAGTGAGTTAGTGAATCAGTGAGTGAGTTAGTGAATCAGTGAGTGAATGAGTTAGTGAATCAGTGAGTGAGTGAGTTAGTGAATCAGTGAGTGAGTTATTGATTGAGTGAAGGAGTGAGTGAAGGAGGGAGGAGGGAAGTGAATCAGTGTGTGAGTGAATGATTGAGTGAATCAGTTAGTTAGTGAATCAGTGAGTGAGTGAATGACAGTGAGTGAGTGAATGAGTGAGTGAATCAGTGACTTAGTGAACCAGTGAGTTTGTGAATCATTGAGTGAGTGACTGACAGTGAGTTAGTGAGTGAGTGACTGACAGTGAGTTAGTGAATCAGTGAGTGAATCAGTGAGTTAGTGAATCAGTGAATGAATCAGTGAGTTAGTGAGAGTGACTGACTGAGTGAGTGAGGGAATGAGGTCTGTAATATCCGGCTGATTTTATGCCAGTGTTTATTTGGTTGATCCTGAGCAGCTCAGGTTACAGTCTGTAGGGTTTCTCCATCTTCTCCACCTTCCAGTAAATGGACTGACTCACAGTTGTCCCTCGGTGCCAATTTGCATGAATTAATTTATGATTTCTGCATCAGCCCTTTAGTCTCTATATTCTTGTGTTTAGACTGAGATTAGACTGAAATCAGACTCTGAGGTTGGAGGATTAGAAATGACAGAAACTCATTTACATTACATTTCCATTTCCATCATTTAGCTGAAAAATTTGAGATTTTTATTTTAATCCAAAGTTGAGGTGTTAGGATTTTTAAGGTGTTAGACACTCAACATGGCGGCTTGGTTGGTGTTTGGATTACAAACTCACAACATTACAATAAGTAGCACAAAGCTCAGCCGCACTTTATTGTGATAAGGTGTGTGTGTGTGTGTGTGTGTGTGTGTGTGTGTGTGTGTTTTATCTTCTTTCATTTTTCATGTGAAATCCTAACAGGGATTTGGTTTGACCAGTTGAACTAGCGAACTAATCCCTAACTAGCTAACTAATCCTCTCTCTTTCTACAGAGTCTATGGACAAAAAGCTCAGCAGTCTCTTCTGCATGTCTCAGGACACCGTTATGAGCCCAGATTCCAAGGATGAAAACTCCCGCCTCTCCATGCTGCCCCACCTGGCTGACCTCGTCAGCTACAGCATCCAGAAAGTGATCGGCTTTGCCAAGATGATCCCAGGCTTCAGGTGGGCCGATCCGCCCCAACTTCCTGTCTGCTTATGCAATGAGTTTTCATGATGTGTTTGTAGCTGCAATAAACCAAAAACTGATAATAAGAACTCGTTTGTAACTATAACCGGGTAAAAAAAAAAGGGTAGACGGGGTGGAAAGAGTATCTCAGTTGTGTGTGTGATTGTGTGTGTTGCTTCCACCACATCAATCCGCGTTTCATATGGAGCAGCAACCAATAGAATACCACTGTGTGTGTGTGTGTGTGTGTGTGTGTGTGTGTGTGTGTGTGTGTGTGTGTGTGTGTGTGTGTGTGCTTGTTGCTGATGTAGAGCACAGTTGTCTAAGTAACCAGTAAAAGACTGGAACATCCTGCTCCTGTGGAGATAAAAAAAATATATTGACGCAAAGCATCCCCTATTCTCTCTCTCTCTCTCTCTCTCTCTCTCTCTCTCTCTCTCTCTCTCACTCACTCACTCTCAGACACACACACACCGCAGTTCTCTCATCAACATCCTCCATTTCCATCTCCCACTGATGGCTTCAACATTTATTAATGCTCAGAGGACACCCGCTGACTAATACACACTTGATGCACACACAAACACAAACAATAACCGGTGTTTTTTTTGTGTGGTGTTGATTGATGGGTCCATTAGGACAGCGGACGTGATCCGAATGCAGCTTTTAACTCCGCCGCACTCCGAGCTCGGCCCTGAATTCATTGGTTGTGAATGAATTAAAAATCTGACGACGCACAGTAACTAGCAAAATACGTGTTTATATAACGCTGGCTGATTAGATGTGAGTGACGTCATTCTGCTTGGGTGTGTGTGTGTGTGTGTGTGAGAGTGAGTATGAAGGTGTGTGTTATGTGTGGGTGTGTGCAGGTCAGTGTGACTCAGAGCTCTCAGCTGAAGGTCTGCAGGTTAACGGGTAATCTGGGATGTTTATCGTCGGCCAACGAGCGGAGGGAAAAGATGTCTTTAAATTGGATTGGTTCTGATTCACTCAACTTTCTCTGCTACTTGAGAAAAGTGTGTATTTCTCCAAAAGCAGAGGATGTTGAAATCCCGTAGAGGAAATGATAAAAGAATGACTTGCTCTGTTATGAGTTGAACGAATCACATGCACTTATGTAAATTATTCGCTGAAGGAAGCTGATCAGACCAGAGACCTGCTACATGGCTAAACACAAATATTTCTAGATTCAGGAATCATGGAGCATTTATTCTCTCTCTCTCTCTCTCTCTCTCTCTCCATCTCTATCTCTCTGTCACACACACAGGGATCTGACTGCAGAAGATCAGATTGCTCTACTGAAGTCCAGTGCTATCGAGATCATCATGTTGCGCTCCAACCAATCCTTCAGTCTGGACGACATGAGCTGGAGCTGTGGAGGACCTGACTTTAAATACTGCGTTAACGACGTCACCAAGGGTGAGAGAACCTCGTCCACACTGTCCAGGCAGTCACACAGTCCACAATGGCACACTGTCCACACAGTCCACACTGACATACTGTCACACTGACACACTGTCCACACAGTCCACACTGACACACTGTCCACACTGACACACTGTCCACACTGACACACTGTCCACACTGATACACTGTCCACACAGTCCACACTGACATACTGTCACACTGACACACTGTCCACACAGTCCACACTGACACACTGTCACACTGACACACTGTCCACACAGTCCACACTGACACACTGTCCACACTGACACACTGTCCACACAGTCCACACTGACATACTGTCACACTGACACACTGTCCACACAGTCCACACTGACACACTGTCCACACTGACACACTGTCCACACTGACACACTTTCCACACTGACACACTGTCCACACTGACACACTGTCCACACTGTCCACACAGTCCACACTGACACACTTTCCACACTGACACACTGTCCACACTGACACACTTTCCACACTGACACACTGTCCACACTGACACACTGTCCACACAGTCCACACTGACACACTTTCCACACTTTCCACACTGTCCACACTGACACACTGTCCACACTGACACACTTTCCACACTGACACACTGTCCACACTGACACACTTTCCACACTGACACACTGTCCACACTGACACACTGTCCACACAGTCCACACTGACACACTTTCCACACTTTCCACACTGTCCACACTGACACACTGTCCACACTGACACACTTTCCACACTGACACACTGTCCACACTGACACACTTTCCACACTGACACACTGTCCACACTGACACACTGTCCACACAGTCCACACTGACACACTTTCCACACTGACACACTGTCCACACTGACACACTGTCCAGGCTGACACACTTTCCTATCAATCTTTCTTCTATCTTCACACTTTGTCAATTTTCATCTTCCTTCCTTCCTTCCTTCCTTCCTTCCTTCCTCCCTTCCTTCCTTCCTTCCTTCCTTCCCACACTGACACACTGTCCACACTGACACACTGTCCACACAGTCCACACTGACACACTTTCCACACTTTCCACACTGTCCACACTGACACACTGTCCACACTGACACACTGTCCACACAGTCCACACTGACACACTTTCCACACTTTCCACACTGTCCACACTGACACACTGTCCACACTGACGCACTTTCCACACTGACACACTGTCCACACTGACACACTTTCCACACTGACACACTGTCCACACTGACACACTGTCCACACTGACACACTTTCCACACTGACACACTGTCCACACTGACACACTGTCCACACTGACACACTGTCCACACAGTCCACACTGACACACTTTCCACACTTTCCACACTGTCCACACTGACACACTGTCCACACTGACACACTTTCCACACTGACACACTGTCCACACTGACACACTGTACACACAGTCCACACTGACACACTTTCAACACTGACACACTGTCCACACTGACACACTGTCCACACAGTCCACACTGACACACTTTCCACACTTTCCACACTGTCCACACTGACACACTGTCCACACTGACACACTGTCCACACAGTCCACACTGACACACTTTCCACACTTTCCACACTGTCCACACTGACACACTGTCCACACTGACACACTTTCCACACTGACACACTGTCCACACTGACACACTTTCCACACTGACACACTGTCCACACTGACACACTGTCCACACAGTCCACACTGACACACTTTCCACACTGACACACTGTCCACACTGACACACTGTCCACACTGACACACTGTCCACACAGTCCACACTGACACACTTTCCACACTGACACACTGTCCACACTGACACACTGTCCACACTGACACACTGTCCACACTGACACACTGTCCACACTGACACACTGTCCACACTGACACACTGTCCACACTGACACACTGTCCAGGCTGACACACTTTCCTATCAATCTTTCTTCTATCTTCACACTTTGTCAATTTTCATCTTCCTTCCTTCCTTCCTTCCTTCCTTCCTTCCTTCCTTCCTTCCTTATCTTTCTCCGCTTTATTTTCAGTGTCAGTTGCTTTGCTGAGTTCAGGGCAGCGTGTGTAGCTGAGTGTTTTTACCATTACAGATGATTATGGAGGTGTTATTAGGTGTGATAAATGCGCCGCTCGTCTTATTCACTGATGTTATTGATGTTATTAGCAGCGCCTAACATCCTAACATACACACTTCCATTTTTATTAGTGTTGAATGACGTAATGTCTGAGACAAGTATCCTGTGTGTGTGTGTGTGTGTGTGTGTGTGTGTGTGTGTGTGTGTGTGCACTGCAGCTGGTCACACTCTGGAGCTGCTGGAGCCGCTTGTGAAGTTTCAGGTGGGGCTGAAAAAACTCAACATGCATGAAGAGGAACACGTGCTGCTAATGGCCATCTGTCTCCTCTCTCCAGGTGTGTCTGTCTGTCTGTCTGTCTATCTATCTATCTATCTATCTATCTATCTATCTGTGCTTTTCACACGGTCTCATTATTCATTCCCATTTCTCTCTCTCTCTCTCTTTCCTCTCAGATCGTCCCGGCGTGCAGGACCACGTCCGTATCGAGTCGATGCAGGAGCGTTTATGTGAGACACTGCAGGCATATATTCGTGTGAACCACCCGGGCGGGCGGCTGCTCTACGCCAAGATGATCCAGAAGCTGGCCGACCTGCGCAGCCTGAACGAGGAGCACTCCAAGCAGTACCGCTCGCTGTCCTTCCAGCCTGAGCACAGCATGCAGCTCACACCGCTCGTGCTCGAGGTGTTCGGCGGCGAGGTGTCTTAGCGGCCAGGATTTAGAGGTGTCCCACAGTGCCAGTGCCATGAAGAAGGGTGGGGGTGCAAGAGCATGGGGCAGAGGTGGGCCAGAGGACATCTGGAGGAGTACTATTATAGCAGACTGTATGTCTGTGTGTGTGTGCGTGTGTGTGTGTGTGTGTGAGAGAGAGAGAGAGAGAGAGAGAGAGAGTATGAAAGTCAAAGTGCGTACGTGTGTGTCTCCAGGGCAGGAGTATGCCGGGGGATGACTGGTATCCCATTTTGGGGAATTTGTAGAGGTATTTGTGTGTGTGTGTGTGTTTGTATGCATGTGTGTGTGTTTGTATGCGTGTATGTGTGTGTGTGTGAGGATGGAGGGTCACACGTGTTAAATCCAGAGTATGGGAAGCTAAAGGGAATATTAAGAATGTACTTTATGCATATATATGAACAGAAATATAAATATAAGCTAATATCTATATTTAAGAGAGATACTTTCTACTAAATCAAAACGTACGGCTGAGTATTGTAAAATAGGACTAGTAGGCCTCTTTGGTTTGAGCGAGTGTGTGTGCGTGCTTGTGCAGAGAGATGTGTTTTGTTGTGTATATGAAAGAAAAGGACACTAACAAGCAGGCACATACACTGATCGAAGTGCAGAGGGCGATCTATTTTTGATGTTTGTATAGATAGGATATTTAATGACCACAAGAGAGCGAGCCCACCAGTACACACTAGCGCTAATCTGCTAATAACAGGCTAATTACCATGATCTAGTCATTGACACTCGTGTGATTTGTTACATTTTTTAAGCACTGTCGATCTCTAGACTGTTCATAATCAACACAAAAGTGCCAAAGGATTGTAAACTGCTTTTAAGTTGTTTTAAAAGACTGTCATTCAATGCGATTTTCTTTACATATAATTTTAGATATTATTTCATTTAAAAAGCTCATTTTAAAGAAAAAAAAAACACTGATTGGCAACATTTGCCCTGCTCAAATCGATCCGAGCAGCTCGAATGGTTTTGGAGTCATGATTCGATTCATGATTCGATTCATTCTTGATTTCATTTCGAATCAGAAAGACAGGGTCTTGAAGTACTTTGTTTGATTGACACTCCAGGCAATAAGGTTTGATACACACACCTGCTAGATCTATAAAAAACCTATACAACTGTACAAGAAAGTCTCTAAACTTACCTTGTACCTCAGGTACAAGGTCGTCATCTATCATAAATTCCACCTTCTTCTAAAATGAATAAACACTAACCACTTCCCTCTTTTTTTCGCATTGAAAAGGGGAAAAGTGTGTAGAATGACACAAAGCAAAAACCTCACAGACAAACCAGGCTTGCTGCTAAAGAGCTGCTATGTAGAGAAGGCCATGGCCACTCATCCAGGGGCGGGACATATACCTTCAAGAGATTGGTTAATTGGTAGAATTAGTACAGGATGACTCATCAAAAAAACGACCGAACTCTTAAAACTATTTGCTTGTCATTTGTTTTGAGATATTATATATATATATATATATATATATATATATATATATAGTTTACCTAAAAACATTACGTTAGCGTGATAACGTCACATAGTATTAATGTAAGCCAGTCGTGTTCAATACTATGTGAAATATAGTGTAGTAGTTACGCACCGTATTATAAACATAGAGGTCATGGGTTGGAGTCCCAGCTCAGATACGTATGAGTTCGAGCTTTGATCTTATTCACAAAATAACCTCAAATCATGTTGGTTGTATGTTTTTTTTTTGTTTGTTTGTTTGTTTGTTTGTTTGCTCAATTCAATCACACGGAACCGATTCGTTTAAAGTAAATACAATGGGCACTTTAAAAGGCATACAGGGCGACGGCTTTCTTTAAAGAAGTCTGTTGTGATACTGATTCCCAAAATGTATGAATATACGCCATGTTTCACATTCACCAAACGGTTTGATTAGGGAATAAACACGTATTAGTATTACGGCACACCAGTTTACGGATTTGTGCCACTCTCTTGTGGTCGTACGTTGTAAATACCACTTTTATTATTATTCCTGTACATATTAAGTTTAATGTAAACAAGCATAGGCAAGTACTAAGATGATTCATTAGTTCAGAAGACGCTTGGGGAGAAATATGCAAATATGATATTTTCCTATTATTTGCGCTCTTGTTTTTTTTTTTTTTTTTCTCTCCTTCTTCGTCTCTCTGACGTGACAATAAGCTTTCATGACTTTTTTTTTTTTTTTTCTTCTTCTATCTATTCACGATGTTAGGTGCGAATTCATCATAATCATTATGATCTTTCTCATTATTATTATTATTATTATTATAGCTCAGTTTTGTACACTTTTGGATAAACCGGATATCAGAGATTCAAATCAAGAGATTTTTTTATTTTTTTTTTTTTTCTGTCGTTTTATTTTATTTTATTTTTTCAACAAGACATCTCAAACCATACTCTTGCTGCTGCACAAAGCCTTGCTAGAACTCTCAGAACTCTTCTGGAGAAGAGACAGGAACATCACTTCTTGTCCTCACCACGAATGCTGCCTGAAATCAACCAATCAACGGGGACTTGGACTCACCAGAGTCCCCCCATGTCTATGTGTATATCTATACTAAAAAACATACGGCTACACACCCGCACGCCTCATGTGTGAGACTTTTCGAAGCTTTAATTGCTCTGTGGAATAAACGGAAACAGGAGGGACGATGGTGTCTGGCTGCTACAGGACGGAGCAGATTGTTTCCCTACAGCTCCTCTGTCTGGAAATCTTTTTGTGTTTAAAAAAAAAAAAAAAAAAAAAAAGCTGGAAAGAAATAGCTGTGATGTTCTACGACTGGAACGTTTTGTTCTTTGTGAGGTACAACCAGGAGCATTGGTGTGGATTGTGTGCCGAGATGGACACGCACCTGACTCTCTTGACTGGGACATTGGGACGTTGGGACGTCAGCACCATCTAGTGGACATATGGTGTACATTCTACTATCTAAAAATCTAAGCTTAAATCCTGGATTCTTTGTAATGACTAAAGGAGCATGTGCTTTGTCATGCAGCGCTGTGAACAGATACACACAGGAATAGCTGCTGTTTCTACGTACAGACATCTTTCACCTTTTTAAACCCAGCATTGTTGCTTCTGTAGACTTACAGAACTCACAAACAACCGGGATAACTCAAAAACTGAACAAGGGAAACTAGGCACACACATACACACACACACACAGACACACAGTTTTACAGAACTATGTTCGACACGGTTTCAGCAGGGAAGAGTTCAGCATTAGTTTCCCTAAGCTAAGCTCAAGAGTGCTTTCACACTTTGCACTTTTTTTTTCTTCCCCACCGTAAATACCCATAATTCACAGGGACTTGTACCATCATAACCAGAAGATTACAACCATTTATGGATGGACCCACAAGTGCTAGCGTTTTACGTCAGTCAGAGGAAAATCTGTAGCTTTTTGTCATCAGGATAGAGGAGTTTCTGTTTTTTTTTTGTCTTATTAAGTATAAGAAAGTGAATAAACCAGTAGACCAACCAGTTATAGATGTTATGACGTAAGGAAGTAACCTATAAACGGATAAAATGCACTCAAATTAATAATCATTAGGAAATTATTGTAGGATAAACGAAGAGGAATTTAAATGCTAAGTGTTTCTACTTGTATTTGCTCAAATACAATAATGTTTTTTCACCAGCACTTCTGATTGGTCAGAAAAAAATACAACATTCAATATCACTCAAAACTGACAGATTTAACCTCCACAGTAAGTAAAACTCTTTCTTTAAAAACATCCCATTTATTGCCCTACATTTAAAATGTGGAGGAAAAAAAAAACAAGTGTGAAAGCACCCTAAGGAAGGATCCCAAATGTATGTATCTGCCACACAAGGGTTTACGCCATGCTTATTTTTTGAAGGTATAGTTCGTGGTTTTGTTTGATGTTTGCTGAATCAAGGTATTTTAAAAGTCCGGTTTTCAGTATTCCCTTTAAAAAGTGATCACCCCAAGCTCCGAGAACGCCTGGATGAATGTTGGGCACTGTCTGAACGAACCGGCGAGTTAAGAAAGCAGACATGTAGAGCTATGTGGTGGTTCATATGTTGTTCCTCTAAGCAGACACATGGACCTGAGCAGAATCACAGTAGTTACCAGAAAGGAAACCTGATGTGTTTGTGTGTGTCAGCATTGAGGACTTTTTGTACGCTATTTCTTTCTGAATCGTCATAAGCTAGAAGAAGGAGTTAGAGTTCATTACTGAATTACCGGCTTCTACGCTCATATGCTAACAAGACTGGTTGTTATTATTATATGACTAAATTGAGGCTAGGAAGAGGAAAGGTTCTTTGATCAAACAGATTTTTAGGTTTCTCTGGATTGTACAAGCTAACCTTGTCCCCAACGTGGTGTGCTGTATAATGAGAAAAGTCTAGAAAGAAATCTGCTTGGGTTGTGTCTAATGGTTTGGTCGAAGATGATGAAGAGAGCAGAGGACTGTGAATGATGATTGTTTTAGGGTTTAAGGAGACACCTACAGGTGCCGTTTTTAACCAAAATGATCTACCTCTCCCATCCGCACATGTATTCAGTACACAATTGTGTTTCTTTTTTTATTTTTATTTAAAAGAATTCAAAAACACACACACACCCACACACACACACACACTAATCTCTTTCTTATTTATTCCTCTCCAACTTAAATGCTGGACTGTTTACCTCAAGCCTATAGTTAAGGAGGTGCTCCACCTCCTGCCAGTTGACTAAACTCTGTTTCCTTACATTCTCTGTATAGCTTGGCAATGCAAACAGTTTTTCAGCTGGTGTTTTGCCGTGTGAATTTAAAGGCTTATCTTACTACTCAAATGCTACTCGCAGTCAGTATTAGCTTTCTCTTTTGCCAACTGGCGAAGTATCGACAACCAAACCGACTATGCTAATCATGCTAGCTAGGCTATTTGCATGTTTCTGCGTAAAATGTGCTGCGTCCGTTAAACGGCCGACGTGTTTAAGCTCAGTGTCTTTGGTCTTACTGCTTTGCAGCCTCTGGTGAAATGTTTCTTTTACCACGCTGCTTCGTCTGTCTGTTTCTCTCTTATCACACATTCTGTCATATAACCCTACATTCATGCTAGCAAGTGGCAGACGAACGTCCGTATTCTTGGCGTGATTTTAGCAACAGGGTGACAGTATGATATTTTAAACTGAGATTTTCTCAATTCTATGCAAATTATATATAATGTCATGACGTGGTAAATCCAAATGGCTCAAGTGGTTCGAACAATTCCAACGATTCGTTAATATACCACAATTTATTCATTTATTACGGGTTTCTTCTTAGCCCGTCATATAAAAACTCATTAAATGTGTAGAGAGACATTATGAAGCAAAAGAAGGAAGTATTAGAGATCACAGGTATCAGCTTGTGCTGCTAATCGGCCATTGAAGCTAGAAGCACGTAACCTAGCATGTAACCTTTGAATTACACCACCAGCGATACATGCGTTATTTAACTTGCGTTCTGTTTCTCATCGGATCGCAGGACGGCCAGACTTGTCGCCTGCTAGCGTGTATGTAGGGCTAAGACAGATATCGCCTTGTGTTTGGTTCTGCAGATAAGCAGAAAAGTAAGGAAACATTTCAAACCTCATGCCTACCAAACTTACACTGATTGTATTATTCTTTCTCTCACACCTTGGTGGATTCGTTCTGTCGTCATGGCATTGCTGCTCTCCTTTCTGGAGGCTTCCTTGCTGGTTCAATCCTCCTCTGCTACCTCCGTAAAATGTTGGTTATCACACACAAACACACACACACCCACACACACACACACACACAGAGAAAACAACAACCACGTATCAGCAGTCTTGCCTGTAACATACTCTCTCTCATACCTCTCTCTCTCTCTCTCTTATCTGTCTTTAGATTCATGTCATTATGATTGTCCTCTTTTGTCTGCATCTGGTCAGACATTTTTTTTTTGGACATCTAAACGCTAGCTCAGTTACAGTACCTCTGTGTGCCTAAAACCCAAAGCCTTAGTGGTTACACTAAGCCTTAGTGTTGACACTTCCACTTAGTAGAGTGTCAGGGTTAAAGTGTTGAGTCCTAAAGCAAGAAAAAGTGCAGGTCAGGTCCAAAAATGATTCTGCCATTGTGTTTCATTAAACATATAAACCTGCACTCCAGAGCAAGACTGAACCACTGACTCTAGGGTTCACGGGAATCCCAGCCGATTGGTCTAGAACTTTTCTCCTTTGAGGGTTCTAGAACCAAGGACTACCAAGAGCTGCGAGTTCTATGGTTCTGTAGATCTGGTTGAGTCTAGATTATGGTTTTATGGTGATGCATCGACTCCAATGCTTGTTTTGCGTATCGGCTTGTGTATACCGTTCATTACACATACTCATACATGTAGAGGTGGCTATAATATTAATATCTGATACAAGGTGATTCACTGAGTGCATGTTGCCATGCAAATGAACAGACGACACACATGGACATTTCATGAGCGCTAGGAACGCTGACTAGCTGAGAGAAAATGCCAACAGGGAAACGCTAGGTGAATGAAAATAACAGCCCACTGTGTTATTCTTGACCATCAGCCATCATTCCTTGAGTATGAGGAATTCAGAACAAACCCAGCTCTCCACTCCAATTCTGATGGTAGTCAGACATGTGCGCTTTCCATGGCCACAGAGAAACATAATAGGAACATCAACAATTGTGCCGCAGATTGATTAGTACTAAGCGTTGGTATCGATGCATCATAAAGGAAACCACAATGGATCTAAAGCCAAACTCAGGAGGGAAAGCTCACAAGAGAAAGCTGCAGATCCACACACTCGTCTCAGACAGACACTTGGAAAGTCCTGGAGTCAGCTGCCTTACTTACTTTTGGTCTTTTTTCTTTTCTTTTTTCTTTTTTTTTTTTTTTTTACATTTTCACCTTATTTTCCTCAAAGCTGTGTGAATTACGTCTGTCTGATACATGAAACACACACACACACACATATATACACACATAAATACAAACAAACCCACATACATACACTGTATATTGTACAGCTGCATGTGCATTCTCTCAGGTACAAAGCTGAGCATGGTTTTATTATCATTTTTAAGCAGAATAGTCAAAACGATATCTAGAAATCGTTTAAAGGTTTTCTTACTATGTCATATTCATGCTGCCAATAAGAAATACCATGCGTTCATGATTCAGTGAAGGTCAGATATGCAATTTGTAAGACTCGACGCGCACCAGTTTTATCGTTCATTTTTACAACTCAGGCTTCAAAAAGACAAACATACAAAGACAGAAACAAAACCATATATATTTGTATCACTGTTGTAACGTTTTTTTTTTTTGTTTTTCAGGATGTGGTCATATGTACAATGTGGGTAATGAAATGTCAAGTCAGTTGTGTCTGAGACCGATTCGCTGGAGATTCAGGTGGCTCTGATTGGTCAGGTTTTTCCCTCAGACATTTTGCATCAGCATGTGTACAGATCACGTAACTGTACATACAATAAACTAGTGCCTACTGCCACACTGAACCGTCCAGATTTGTAATAAACTATCAGCATTCAAGAAATTCAAGGAAATGTGAGTTTACAGTTGGATTTGATCGTACTGTACACTTTCAGAAGAAAGTCTGAAATGTGTACTTTTCCTTGTCACTGTAGTGGTATCCTTAAAGGTTGATCTTTTGTATGTGTCCCCCTGTTAAACTACAGTGTTAAACTACAAATCAGCACTACCGTGTAATAGACACATACTAAAGATACACACAAGATGGATACTTGACACTACCAGCCTTTTTTTTAGAGCATGTATAACCAGCAAGTCGAAGTGAACCGTTTCTTGGATTTCCTGATTACTCTTGAGAGGGAAAAGCCTGACTGTTAAGTCACTTTCACCTGGACCAGTTATGGGTGATGCTGATTTTAGTGGACCATTCCTAGCTTTTCAAAGTATAGCTTCACTTTGGAACACTTTGGAATTCTCTGGATTCTCCAGAAAAGGCTCTGAAATTGTGTGGTTATGTATTTATTAAATAATAAAGGTCATTGATTGGGAAAAATGTATGTGAACCATAATAAAGATGATGAATATGTAACCAGAGGGGTGAAGGTTCAAAAACTTCAGAACTTAAAGTTAAATACGTTATTTTAAGGCAATTTTAAGGCAAATGCTCCTGAAAGAATACTGATTTTATGAATTCCCAAATATTGTAGCTTTTCGACATTTATAAATAGTGAGAGAAACTTGGCAATGAATGAGGGTCCTACAAATATCTCCAAATAATGATAAGGAACACTAGAGAAGAACGGAAGTGTTGACTGGAGGTTTAGACCACATTGTGCCTTGACACATGGAGCTAAACAATCAAAGTTTGGTTCAGATAATTGACCAGATCTGCCAGAAAGCCAATGATATGATTTCCAGAGAGGTGTAAAACCCATAATTGCACGATTGTAAGGCACATAAGCTTTTTTGAAGCCTTACATGTAAGTAACTTTGGCTTAAAGCGTCAACTAAACGACACAGAAAGTTCTTTAGTAAAACATCAAGTGTGTCTCCAAGATTGTCAAGTCTTGACCTCAATCCTGCTTATATACTGTATATATGTTATATAGTACATTTTAAATAATAAAATATTCAATAGTAAAAGGTGTCAATGTCCTCAGAAAACAAAAAGCCTCTGGTTGAGTCTGAGGTTTCTACGATTTCTAAATATAACCGTTCACATGCACATGACTCCCCATTGCTGACCTTTATTTTCAACTTCTCTATTCTAAATAAGAGTTTAAAAATATATGCAATTTATTTATTTCCTCCTATGAATAGAGGAAGATTCCGAACCACAATTTAGCAAGTGTTTCTGTAGAAATCCTGAGGGAACTCCAAACGGTTCACAACTCTTTTTTTTTTTTTTTTTGACGCCTGTACAGCTTACTCACATACGTCCAACAATATAATCTCATTTGTTGTATTTCAATGATCTTAAGCTACTCGACATTAAGCTAAAAACACTCACACAGAGCTCAACTTCAATAATATGCAGTCTCCAACCGCTAGGCCTCGGCTTAACGTTGTAAAGCTCAACGTTCATCCCTGAATCATTTATTAATGCCATATTTCCCTAGATTTTGTCCTGTACATTTTGTGTTGATGACTTTGCTACTTTCCCAAAAGTCGCTCCATTACACTTCTATTTTGTGCTTTGTATGTAGTAAAAGACATGTTTGGAGAAAATAAACAGCTGTATATAGTGATGCTAAAAGTGTGGAGTTTATTGTGTGAATTGATTGATTGTCCAGTGGAGAAAAATAAAAGTGATGTTTTAGAATTGTTGTGCACTACACACGTTCGCACACCATCAAACAATTTACTGTCACTGATCTGACTTCCAGGATGTTTTGGGGACGTGCAAAGAAAATGGAGAACCTGACAGAAACCACCATAGAAAATGGGAACTCCACATAGTCAGTAACCTGAGATGGAAGTATGGACTCTAGAGCTGTGAGGAGCAATGCTAGCTGTTAAACCACTGCATGGATAATGAATACATGAAATACTTTCAATTGACAGGAGAAATTCATGTAGAATCACCACAGAATAATTCCTCATTTTATTGATTTGTAATCATAAGATGATGGTAGTGCTTTAGGCTAAGAAAGTAGCTTACTAGCCAAACACTCCACCCTACAGATGTGTTTCTCAAACATTCACTACTGTACAGAACACGGTTTTATAGTCTGCACCTTTACTAGTCTTAAGGTTCTTCCATGGAATGGCTTGAGATCCATGAGTCCATATTTCCTTTTGAAACAGGAAGCCAGACCAATGGCTCGTTGAAGTGCTTGACTGATTTACACACCACATCCTTTCCTAAATTAAAGAAGCCTCACAGCATCGTAGCAAACTAACTAAGCCACAGCTGCCTTGGTGACGTTCAACAAGACAGTAGTGTAAACAACAGGATCTTGTGAGACAATATAATAAAGAGCTGAACTTTTGGAGTTATCCAACGTCTCCGAAATCTAATCATGAAATGATTTCATAAAATCCATAGTATTATTTACTCATATAAAGAAAGAACCAGGTTTTTGACCATAGGCAAGTTATTCTGGCACTAAACAACCCCAAGTCCCCAAGACAACACTGTTTGTAAAGTCTTTAAAATGAAGAAAGTAGAAAAAAATAATAAAATGTAAAATTTTTATATTTTCACAAATGTCCTTTGTGGGTTTTTTTTTCGTGATCTAACATCATGTTGATGTCCATAACTTTAAGAGACAGGTAGAAATAGTGTATGAATTTAGTGATACTTATGATAAACGTGTTTATCTTTCACCATTAAGGACCAAAACAATCAGTTAGGTATTAAAGTGAACGATGGCGCACCGGAAGTGACGAAACGCTTAAGGGTTGCCTGGCGCGAGCGGAGAGGACGTTATTGCTTGTTTTTTATTTTCCCCCTTGAACATTATGCAGGTAATAAATACACAAGACGTCGTCGGTCATGAATAAAGGTTATATTTACGGGAAGCCGTTTTTATTTTAACGGTGTTTCCGGTCGTGTAGCCACGCGCGTGCGTTAATAAGAAGTCAGAAAAGTTTGTTTTGTTTGTGTTTTTAGCTTCGTATTAAGTGTCCGAGCTAAAAAACATAGAGATAAAAGTGTCCCAGTGTCGTAAAACACGCATAAAACACGTGTTCTGCGTGTATTATTTGTGTCTAAGGAACAATATTTTTATCTGAGAGAAACAAAACACATCTGGGTGACATAAAAACCCCCAGTTTTCAGGAGGTAAGCGTTTGTTTTGACACGTTGTCGTTACCTACAGGGTTTAAACACTAACAATGGTGTAATGTGTGTAATGTCCACGGTGTAAAGTCTTATTTAGTAAAAAATAACATCGAAGTAAAGTTTGCAGTTGCGTTATATAACGTCGAGAGATGTGCATTTTGTTTACACGTGCACGTGCTCAGGTCTTGTTACAAATAGAAAAAAACGAATAAACAAACGCGTTTATTTATTCATAGAAAATCTAAGCTATATCCTGAAAGATGTATGGATTGTTTTCTCTTGGAAAATGGGAAATGTGGAAAAAAAAATGCCGTTAGAATGAAATAAATAGACTGCCAAAGGAAGGTGTGCGACCGGAAGTGCTTCTTTAGGATCTTCCGGTTTGGTGCTTGTTTTCTGGTTGGTTTGTTCTTCTTAAATCACTGTTATTTGTATAGCATTTGAGAGAAAGCTTTTTCGCGTTGTTTAATATCTTTCTAGGTTTATATAAGGTTATTTATAATAATAATAATAATAATAATAATAAACAAAATCCAACACTAACCAAGAAAGAAGCAGAAGAATCAATAAACACATCACTTTCATATAAAACATTTAAAGTGTTTGATTGAGAAATCCTAAGCCATAATGAAACAAACTGGGGACAGTTTATTTATTTGATTTGAAGTTAAATCATTGTGCTCTCTTCGTGATGAGAAGTTTATCAACAGGTGGAGACATTTCTCCTTAAATACACGTTTAACTGTAGTTCATGTGTCTGGGTTTCCTCCAGGTTCTGTAGTTTTTGCCCACTTTTCAGTAACATGCAGGTAGATTAATACCTCTAAATTGCTCCTAGTTGTGAACGTTTGTTTCTGTTCTGTGACGCGTCCCAGTCAGAGATGGGCAGCGTGTCCACTACAACCAGGATAAAAGGGTATCTGATTATGAATACTGAATAGGAAATAATAACTTTACTGCTTGCTTATTACTCCGCTATGACCGCGTCACTTCCCGTTGAGCAGAGAGTAATGCAAAAGAAGTTTGACGAAGGGGACAGTGATCCCAGAAATATGTTTTATAGAGGACTTTTACATTTACACTTACAATAATTAGTTGGGTGTATTTTTTTTTTTTCTTTCTAGCCGCCATGTCCGTGACGTTCAAGTCAGAGGCTGAACCGATAGATATAAGCAGTGCTGTTCAGCACAAGGCTGAAGGAAAGAGGCTGAAAAAGCCTCTGAATCCCCTGGTGAACCCTCTGATGCTGGCGCCACAGCTGCTCACAGGGCTGGGGCAGTACGTATGCAGCGTGTGTGGTGACACGTTTGGGTCTCTTTCACAGTTGGCCAGACACGTGCAGTTCCACGATCGCGACCGTCCGTTTCCGTGCGCTGTTTGTGGCAAGCGTTTCCTGAGCCGCAGCCACCACGACGAGCACCAGCGAGTGCACACGGGCGAGCGGCCGTTCCCGTGCGACCGCTGCGAGCGCTCCTTCACCACCCACCACAACCGGAAGCGCCACCAGCTGATCCATGACAAAGAGGAGGCGTACCGCTGCACCGTGTGCGGCGTGCTGTTCTGCCAGGACCACCAGCTCGGCAACCTCAGCGGGATCATCCGTGTGCTGAAGCAGCACGAAAGCGCAAAAACACGGCGCAATGTTCGGCTCAAGAATAAGATCAAGATTGAACCAGGTTCTACCAACGAACAGGAGGAAAACATCAAGAAAAAGCAGACACAGCAGCATTATCCTTTTGAAGACTATTCCCGTTTTCCTCAGGAAGAAGATGGGAAAACGTCATTTCACACTGGTGTTCCGCAGGTTCCTAAGAAAGAGGCACATGTTCCTGAAGCACTACACAGAGCAAGTCTAAAGATAAAAAAGATTGCCTATGACATGGAGGTTATACTGTAAGCCACTGGTTACTGACATTAAACCCTGTCCTGTATACTGTATCATAGGGTTATCCCCGCTTTCGACACCTGATTGAAGCTGAACTGAGCATGACTGAGTAGCAGAACACTAATATGTGCAGGACAGAAGGTTGTCCAAGAACATGTCTGGTGCTGTACAACGGTGCTGATGATGCAGCAGTGCGATACAGATGTGTGGAGCATCGTAGTTCTAAAAATGGTCATTGGGGGAAAAGCAGGATAAACATAAAGCTGCATCATTGTTTTTTAGTTGTACTGAAAAAGCCTAAACTTTATAGAATACATCAACGCTGTGACTGATATAAATGAGTTGACTGGACAATCCATCATTTTTTCCCCTAGATGATTACAACACTGATTTTGCTTTGTATTTAGGAACTATGTATTTACTTTCTTTTCTTACATACATGAAATGGATCTTCTTCCTCCAACATGTCACACTAGTATATTTAGTTATGTTGAGTTATCTCTAACACATTTCCTTATTCATCTGCTGTGATTGATATGCCCAGATGACAAGTGTGATATTTTGTAGCACTCTGACATGTCAAAATAAATTTAGTTTATATCACAGGACTTTGTGTTGCTCATTTTACAAATCTGATGATGCCCCAGGTTTATTGATCAGAGGTTGAAGTAACACTCTCAAACATTTCTTGTAATATAAGTCATAACAGGTATCTAAAGCATTTGTAAAAAATAACCTTGTGATCATTATGTAAACACAGAGAGGAAGATGGTGAAGGAAAGCTTTTAGGTCGTTATTTTTAAAAATCGTTTATAAAACAAAAACTGTTTGGAATCTGTGACAAAGAAACCTGCTTTTAGGGGCTTGCAGGTTTATATCGCTCTTGTGAAGACTGATATCAAAACTTACTACTTGGAAACTTTAAGCACCTCACATAGCTTATGGCTCATAGATACACGGTACATTATATGATGAGGCAAGAATACTTTTAAGTAAATTAAAATCTGAATTTTGAAAAGAAGTATTTCAGATTTAAAGGTTTTCTTTTTTATTATATTTATGTATGTATGTATGTATGTAAATTAGTTATTACACCTTTTACTCAACTAGAAATTAAACATAATTATTCTTATCTAGGACACAACGAGGCACAAGACACCGATTTTTAAAATGACAAATATGTAAAGCAATTTACATGCACTATTATTTAGTCCATTTTTTCCATTAACTAAATACATTTTTACTACAATGTTTATATGCAATTAATAATGAATGCTTTTTTTTTATATTGGAAAATTTTGAGTATGTGGGCACAGCATACTGTGCTGTTATACTTATCAACTGCAAAAACTACATTTTGTAAGTTTGTTCATTCAGTGGATTAATAATGAATGGATTAATGGATTCATTTAATTTTGTTGTTTTTTTTTCTTTTTGTCAAAAATTTGATATTAAAAATATTTTAAGAATAATACGTGAATACATTACAGCTTTTAATCTATAAATTACAAAAAACTCAATCAAAAAATACTGAATACTTTTAACATTTTTTAAATACTGTATAGTTTATTTTTACAATTGAATCTTCTTCCTCTATTTTCGGCTTTTTCCATTAGAGGGCGCCACAGAATCATTTGTATCTCTCGCACCAATTACCTTCATGTCCTCATTTAACACATCGTTATATCTCCTCTTTGGCTTTCCTCTTGACCTCTGACCTCTGGGTACTGTTTTTTTCCAAATACAGCATAAAGTACGTTGCTCCAAGTATGTGTGTTTATTAATGTTTGAATGTGAATAAATTCCTAAATTATATTAATATCATTATATGTACAATGTTATAAACATTTTGAAGCATGAAAGTTGTGATGGACTTTCATTGGATGGTCAATGATGAGAGAATATTAAAATATATTAATGAGCAGCTTGTCAATAAAAGAAAATAGATAATTCTGTGCATACCAAGGAGTATCAGTCGAGGAGTTGCAGGTAGTCCGAATGTTCTTTCTACATCAGCTGCAGTGGAAGATGCCACAGATATAATGATGAGGACATGATAATGGCTTTTGTGTATTTAATGTTTACATTGTTAAAGAGCACAATGTAGGTTGTAGGTTTTGGAATTAATAAAAAGATAGCAAGCTAAAATTTGCAAGCAAGCTACAGGTAATTTCAGCACCCTATATCACTCTCACTCATTTTCTACCGCTTATCCGAACTACCTCGGGTCACGGGGAGCCTGTGCCTATCTCAGGCGTCATCGGGCATCAAGGCAGGATACACCCTGGATGGAGTGCCAACCCATTGCAGGGCACACACACACACTCTCATTCACTCACGCAATCACACACTACGGACAATTTTCCAGAGATGCCAATCAACCTACCATGCATGTCTTTGGACCGGGGGAGGAAACCGGAGTACCCGGAGGAAACCCCCGAGGCACGGGGAGAACATGCAAACTCCACACACACAAGGTGGAGGCGGGAATCGAACCCCCAAAACATGAGGTGTGACGTGAACGTGCTAACCACTAAGCCACCGTACTGTTCCATGCACACTGAGAACGATGAGTACAACGACACAATTCCAGCAGCAGTTCAAACTGAGTTATCGCAAAGCATTTGCAGTTGCACTGTCCAAGGTTCTGGACGTACAACGGCTGGGAGAATCGTCAGACAACCCACACGGTTTAAAGATTATGTGCTTAATTAAGGATGCCAGACGACAGTTTACATCACATGTTCATGGCAAATGTTTACTTGTTTACATATGATATTTTGACTTTAACTTTTTACATTTATAAAATATTTATTTTTACAATTGAAAAATATTTTAATCTTCTTCCTCTACTTTCGGTTTTTTCCAATAGAGGGCGCCACAGAATCATCTGTATCTCTCGCACCAATTACCTTCATGTCCTCATTTAACACATCCTTATATCTCTACATTGGCCTTCCTCTTGACCTCTGACCTCTGGCTACTGTTTTGTCCAAATACAGCATAAAGCTAATATGTTAATAAAAATATATATGTTTAAAAATAGATATTTGTCTTAACCTTTTGATTTTATTAATATGGCCTTAGCAGTTTTGCTACTAAAAAAAAACTGCTAAAAAAATACAGTTTTGCTACTGTATTTTCTATAAACCCACTTTGGAAACAATATGCAAATAACAAATAAACATTCATTGAATTGTGCATGCAGCTTCAGCTTGAAACTCAACATGGAAACCTCGGTGGTTCTTGCATGTTAATTAACGGTTTTTGCTCCAAGTATGTGTGTTGATTAATGTTTACATGTGAATAAATTCCTAAATTACATTAATATGATAATGTGTACAATGTTATAAACATTTTGAAGCATGAAAGTTGTGATGGACTTTCATTGGATGGTCAGTGATGAGAGAATATTAAAAATATATTAATGAGCAGCTTGTCATTAAAAGAAAATGCTAATTAATATATTTTTAATATTCTCTCATCATTGACCATCCAATGAAAGTCCATGACAGGCAAGGCTGTTTCTTTCTGAAAGTAGATAAAAATATAATATCAAGTTAGTATTTATGAATTTTTTTTTTGTGTATTTTTGTGTATTTTGTGTATGTTCGTTGACAACGATTTTCATTATCGATTATTATCGATTTGATCGATTCGTTTTTTCAGCCCTATAATATACCGCAGGAACAGACGACACCTCAGGCCTGAAGATCAATCAAGAGTCACTGTGCCCCCTTACTTCTCAAAATAATAACGTACTTAATAATTTTAAAAAATGTTTTGCAAATTACTTTTATTATACCATGAATACTGGTTAAAGAATAAAGAGTATAAGTTAATTAAAAAAATAATAATTGTATTAACCCATAATGCAGTGCTAACATAGTCAGGTAATTACATTCACGCTGCCACTACGTCAGTAACGTAAATCAGTAGGCTAAATGGTCAGTGAAATCGTTATTCTAAAGAAAACATCTACTAAAACATTGTTTTAATTCAAAAAATCTTTAACAATGGATATAAGAAAATGGTTCGCCAGCTCAACAGAGAAAACAGCTCAACGGCTCAGTTCAAGTATGACTAACACCGCTGATGAGAATGTCGACGCCCCAGTATAGGACTCGGCGAAGGCAGAGCTACTGGTTACAACCGGAAAGATGTCACCACCTGCCCGGGTGATTTGGAGATAGATGGACCTATGCAAGTCGTTCTAAGTACGTATCCTACACGCCTGTTTGGTACTAAAAAGAGGTCATTTTTGCAGGCGTGCATGGTTTCAGAAAAGAGACTGGCTTGAGTATTCAGTTAAGGCGGATGCAGCTTTTTTGCTACCCCTGCAGAAAATTTCGCGCCCAAACTGCAGTGCAGATCGGCCAGGGGACTAGACTTGACCCGACTTTTATAACCAAAGGCTTCCATGACTGGAAACACGCCATGGAAACAAATAAAGCAGAGGTATTCAACTAAAATTTAAAGAGGTCCAGTAAGAGAAAATTTCTTGAAGCAAAGATTGATGAATGATGCAATGGTAAGCTATGAGCTCAGGATTGTCCTCTTTCAGCCTTGCTACAGCTCCTTTCTCTCTCCCTATCATAGCAGGGGCTCCATCTGTGGTTATTGAGACCACTTGTTTTGGCTCTAGTCCTCTCTTTGATAACATCTCCTTAATGGCCAGATAGATGTCTTCTCCTCTTGTACTGGTCTGAAGGGGAGTGACACCCAACAGGTCTTCACAAAATGCTTTCTGTTCTGTGATGAAAATTCTGACATACACTAACAGCTGAGCATTGTCACACATGTCAGTTGACTCATCCACAGCTAAGCCTACACGTCCTGAGCTAATATTTCACTTTTCTTTGTGGCAGATGATGCCGACATGGGTATTTGCTTTATTTTATCACAAAGCTCTTGTTTTTGTTTTCCCTCAAGTAGTGTTTCAGCTACTACACTCATGCATTCTTTGACAACCCCTCCATCAGTAAATGGCTTTTTGTGTTGACCCAAAATCCAAGCAACTCTGAGGGAACACTCGTGAGCACATTGTTGGGCAGTGAATGTGTGGCTCAGGATCCTGGTCATATTGGGCTCTGAGACTATTTATTTTCTGTGATCTCACTTCAGATTTCAGAGGAAATGTTTGTTCAAAACCTTTATGTTTAGCCTCATAATGGCGTTTCACATTGCCACTTTTAATAAGTGCCACGGTTTCTGAGCATATGAGACACACTGGTTTAGTGCTCCCAGTGGGAAGTATGAACATAAATGAGTCTGTCCATTCCGGATTAAATGCTCTATTTTCGCTGTCCACTTTTCTTTTTTTGGAGAGCGCCATTTGTTTTTATTCTTACTTTCTCCGTCTCGACTGTTTCTCTCCCTTTCTCCGTCTTACTCGACTGTTTCTCTCCCTTTGTTTTCTACACGTATCGTATCTTTCTTTCCTGTGTAACTATAATTCTCTCTCATCAGTCTTGCACTGTTGAGTCTCAGTGTACTTCAGGAATGCACAGACTTGATTGGCTGAATGGTATCACATGGGATGGCTTAACTCGCATTGCAATTGGTCTGTGCGTTTCCACAACCACTACCGTAAAGATTGCAAAAGCTGCGCCGTTTAAAATAGAAGCGCTTCGTCAAGTTTTAAATCATGGACAGCTTCTGGGTCCGGACCGGACCGCGGTCCGCCTGTTAGTGACCTATGAAATAAAGGGTTCAACAGACACAAAACATCCAAAGAACATTTAACTTGTTACAGTATGTGGAGAGAAAAAGTAAGTCGGACAGAAAAGGGTAAAGAAATCTCAACACTACTGAATTCAGATCAAATACAGAGAAATCGATACTACATTTCTGCTCTTGTTGATGTTGTGGAATTGCTTTAGTAGGTTTGGTTATATAATGGTGGCTAATTTGCGTGTGTTTTCGCGAGTCTTGCACTTTAGAATCATGATAAATTATAGTTTAATATTATAAATTATTAAATTATAGTTGTTCTGGACGTACAACGGCTGGGAGAATCGTCAGACAACCCACACGGTTTAAAGATTATGTGCTTAATTAAGGATGCCAGACGATAGTTTTCATCACATGTTCATGGCAAATGTTTACTTGTTTACATATGATATTTTGACTTTAAAAGGTTTTAAAGAAACGGTTTAAAGATTTATACGGATGAAAATCCACGTGTGCACTCTGCAGTTTTCTGTTCCAAAAATACTGTTAAGTACTGTTTTCTTTCCTTCGAGCAATAAATACAATAAAATGCCGTTTTATTTTGGTTTACGTCATTTTACCCCGGTAAAAAAAAACAGGAATGTAGTGCTTTTAAGCATAACAGGATTATACTGTTAAAATGTTACCGTGAAAATAATTAGCAGATTCGAAGTGTATGTGAATGCGTATATGAATATTCAAACATAATATTGCCGGTAAACCTAACGATTGTGCAGTTTTTGATGTTTAGCAGTTTCTTTTCCAGTTCGTGCAACGCCCCCGCCTTTTTTTTTTTTTTTTGCAGAGCATTAGTAATTTAGGTAGACGTGCAACGTGCAATCCGAGTAAACAGTGACACAGAATCACTTATCGTCACAGTATCTTATAGGTGCCAGATTATCATAACAGGCCCTTCATGTAACGGACAATATAGAAATGATTCATCCACACTCAGAGTCTCCTCGGAGCTTAGAGCGCATGGCTGACGTCCAAACAGGGGGTTCCAGGATAACTGCTGGTACTGGAGCAGTTAAGTAAACAGCTCTTAGAATAAACCACCCACTGAGTTCGGCACAACAAAACCAGTAACACTAAACGAGGCATTTTATTACGATGAGAATCACTGAGCGTCTATCGTTGTCTATATGTCCCACATTGGGATACGGAGACGCTGGATAGGGAGACGTGCGCGCAGATTTTTAACAAACACCCTAATAGTTTCAGCCTGGATACAGAAAAATGCTCAATCACTCGTATTGTTTATACTTATTTTCATTGGGCTTAACAGTCTTTGTCAATATTCGTCAATATTTTTATTTTATGTTCTTTTTATTAATATGAAAAATAACCAAACACGTGATAAACGTGATACATACCTCAGAACAAAGGTCTTTCTTAGTCCTACAGAGAACATCGACCACGAGGCAACTTCGATTTCAAGATGAAGGCATAACAGCAAGCTGGTACTCCGAATCCGTTCATACTGAGAGAATAAGGCTGAAGCTGAAGATATGAGAAAAAGTTTTTTTACTTAGGGGCTTTCCATTCGTTAGTATGTTCACTTCAACAAACATTCACAGGGGATTTTTTATTTTTTGTTGTCTCAGTTTAGGTGTGTGTGTGTGTGTGTGTGTGTGTGTGTGTGTGTGTGTGTGTGTGTGTGTGTGTGTGTGTGTGTGTGTGTGTGTGTGTGTGTGTGTGTGTGTGTGTGTGTGTGAGAATTTCTGTCACGTGGCTCAGTGAGAAAGAAGGCATGTACTGAGCTTCTTTTCCTGCTGGTTCAGTCTCCTCCACTGAGTTTCTAATCGGTTTGATATATTCAAACAAAGCCCACATTTGCTCATATAAAGTGTGATTCATAACTAAAGGCCAAATTTTGCCGTCTCTTTTGTTCGACTTTTTCTCAACTCTTCCCTGTAGCATTGCTCTCCCTATCCTAGCCATTTTCCTCCGGAACCTTGCACACCGAGCGTTTTATTCTGTTGCCTTGAGCTACGGCAGGGATGTGTGTGTGTGTGTGTGTGTGTGTGTGTGTGTGTGTGTGTACTGCAGCGCTGTAACCCGTAAAGCCTGCATCCAGTTTACTTTTTCCCTCTGAACATTCCACAGCTACATCATACAGAAAATCAATATGCAGAAAAATAGTAGTCAGCCCATACTCCTCTTAAAAATTATACAATTTATTTAGCATAGAAATATTATAAAAACATATAACTTATAGAGAGAGACAGAGGGGGCACGGTGGCTTAGTGGTTAGCACGTTCGCCTCACACCTCCAGGGTTGGGGGTTCGATTCCCACCTCCGCCTTGAGTTTGCATGTTCTCCCCGTGCCTCGGGGGTTTCCTCCGGGTACTCCTCCTCCCCCGGTCCTAAGACATGCATGGTAGGTTGATTGGCATCTCTGGAAAATTGTCCCTAGTGTGTGATTGCGTGAGTGAATAAGTGTGTGTGTGTGTGTGCCCTGCGATGGGTTGGCACTCCGTCCAGGGTGTATCCTGCCTTGATGCCCGATGACGCCTGAGATAGGCACAGGCTCCCTGTGACCCGAGGTAGTTTGGATAAAGCGGTAGAAATATATTGACAGACGTTTAGCCAGATAAAAGTGAGAGAAAAATACAGTGACAGAGCAAAAAGGGAAAAAATAAACAGAAGTAGAAGGTTTTAATCGACGTCATGGATCGAAAATGTGTGTGAGAATGTCAGCTGGTCTTTTCATTAAATGTCATTACAGAACGGTGTCACGTGGTTAAGTGAGAAAGAAGGGATGAACTGAGCTTCGGCTTCCTGCTGATTCAGTCTCCTCCACTGACAGTCCTAGATAAAGAGAAGTGGAGCTTTTGTTTGTGTTACATTACATCACATACTTATTGCAACACACCAAAGCCAACATTTTGCATGTGCTGATACAAAATATATCCTGATGTGGTTTATAACTGACAGTCACAGACAGAAAAAAATTGAGTGCAAAAGACTCTCACACCTCCAGGGTATAATTTATATTCCTGCGTCCATACAATCAAATTCAAGAACTAACTGTTCATATGCTGCATGAACTAGTACACCATTTCACACCATGCGCCACTATATGGAGATAATCAGTGTTATTCATGTCACCTGTTAGTACTTATGGCTGATTGGTATGTAAACATACATACATACATCCATACATACATACATTAAACACCCAGGTTTACAGTCATGACACATTTTAACAACTGTGTAAACATCAAATTTAAATAAATACCTTCTACAGACCCTTCTGAGACCTCTGCCACTGCAGACAGATCACAACTTTCTCCTACAGTCAAGAAGTATGGAGAAAAATAACTAAATTAACATAAGGTTTTCAGACAGACATTTATTCAAATTAACAAATGCCTCAACATATGCATGCTGTGGCTTAAACCTAAACAGTATAAAGTGTTTTGAAGAGATTGATCAATACTACTATATGTCTTATGAGACTCTTTGACTTATATGCAAATGAAATTAATAAAACAGATACCCTACTATTGCTTTGTGCCTCATAGGCTCTTATAATAATATATTTCACGTTACAGCCAAACGTTTTTGAATTATTGCTGAATTTCTTTTAGTAAGTCAGTAATGCTAACTCAACATACAAATACTTTCAGTTACATTCCAGATCTCAGACACACAGAATATTACTATCAGACATTATGGGTGTTAAACCATTTAAAATGTTATTGGTGACTGCACACACACACCTCCACAAGTGAAGACGTTCACGAGCATCACGCAGATGTCAGACACACAAGTGAGCGCTGCAGTGCACATGTCTGAGTAAAGGAGACACAGTTAAAGTAATAAATTACTGCATAATTGAATATTAATACACATTAGTAATCGACTGGAAAATCAGCCTGGATTTTCTGATCATGAGTCGTGCTGCGTTATTTACACAGGTTTCTAACCTACACATTTTAAGAAACAAGAAGATTTATCTTACCGTAACAGATGTGCTGAGTGAGTCCTGTCATATTCAGTCGTAAAACACACATTGCCTTACGATGGAGGATGTGAGTAGACCAGCAGCTGCACTTTTATTGTACAATCCTCGGAACGCTTTCGTCAGAGGAAGTTGAAGGGCTAACTTGCAGAGAGACTTTCAGACTTGCTGTTTCGCTTTCGCTTTTTTTTTCTTCCTGTTTTTTTTTTTTATCTAGGTTAGAACCAGGGCCGGTTCTAGACAGGCACATATGGGGGGGCTCGACTGGTTACACCAACTCTCAGGGTAAGAGGCAAGTATACTACAAGACTCTTCTCTGTACTGGCACCAAGGTGGTGGAATGAACTTCCCCTAGAGGTCCGGACAGCTGAGTCACTGGATATTTTCAAGCGGCGGTTGAAGACTTACTTATTCAGGAAACACTTCAACTAGCACTTCTTTCCTTATCTTTTGCATTTTATTTTTTTTTTTTAAAAACACCTTTGACACTTTTTCATTGTAACTCTGAACAAATGTTTTAAACTCATGGTATCTTAAGTATGTAACTTAGTGATCCAGCATTAATGTATTCAATGTTAGAGATTTAAGCACTTATGTACGTCGGGCGTACATAAGGGCGTCTGCCAAATGCTGTAAATGTAAATGTAAATGGGGCAGTCAGAAATGTAAAGGGGCATCATGTGTACACATCATGTTCGAGCACTGTTTTTCCCCCTGTGCTTAGAACTACAGTGTGGGGCGGGGCTTTACGTAGGGGTCTGTCAGACAACGGTAATTTGTCTTCAGTCTGTCAGAGGGCTCAGGGGAGGAGTGTGCGTGCGCTGCATCCTGTGAATGAATACACACAGCGGAGGGACAGAGACATGAAGGGAATCTAATACCGTATTGTGTGTAGTGTCCCTTCTTCGGCGGATTTTTCCGCTACCGCAGATCATTTTATCAACTTGTAATATATTCATTTTGTGAGTATATTAACATGTGCTTTCTCAACATTTCAAAATTTTGATTTGAGGGGGCAAGACATTTATTTGAGGGGGCGCTGCCCCCTCTTGCCCCTGCGTAGAGCCGGCCTCGGTTAGAACGATACCAGATTGATACCAGACAGCCTTTGGGTGTGAACGAGATCACGTTCGGATTTAATTAGTTTCATTTAAACTGATATAAAATGCTTCTGTCCGGCGCCACGAGTTTCTAAATGCCTTTACGTTACAGGCTGAAAAATGTATTTAGGCTAAAATTGTCCTGAAATAAAGAAATCAATATTTAAATTAAAGTATTCATCATTTCCTGCTACCCTCTTACATTTCTACACACAATTATTGAGCCCTTACACCTCGCCGAGCTCGCACAATTTTAAAATACATAAGATTTTGGACAGCGAAAGATAAACCTTACATTCCCTTAGTCTGTATGTGTAGTGAAATAACACAAGGTTCCACTGTTTTTAATTGTATTTTATTTTATTGTTAGTGTCACATAATGAATTCAGACATTAGACAACACACCTTAATAAAATATTAACAGAAACATTTACAGAAACTGTATAATAATAATAATAATAACAATAATAATAATAATTCTTCTTCTTCTACTTCTTCTTCTTCTTCTTCTTCTTCTTCTTCTTATTATTATTATTATTATTATTATTATTATTATTATTATACTTTATGTTTTTCATACATACAACAGGATACACAAAATACTCTCTAACGACAGTATCATGTTTCCATATGGCAATATGTAAAAATTTGTAAACCATAAACAGAGACAATTAAAGATACTTTAGAAAAAAGGGTATCATAAATGATCCAAAGGAACACCGTCGTGTTCTTATGCTTATTTCCTGGGAGTTGTCCAACTATTAGTCGTCCAACCTTCACGTTTCCCAGCGTCAGTATTGCGAATGTATGTCCTTCACACGTCATGTAGAAGTTCCGAAAAGTTGCCCTCAAAAAAGAGGTCTTAGTTAGACTTAGTACAGAAAACGTCGACAACGAGGCAACTTCGACTCTTCTTCTGTTTCAAAATGCAGGTATTACAGGAAATGTCGACTAGACTTTACTCCGGAACCGTGCGGTGAATGTTCAGAGCTGAGTAATGCTGAGCGGATGAGGCAGGCGCTGACAAGCAGAGAAAGAAGAGAAAAAAACAGAGGGCGGGGTTTCTGCTACTCTTTTGTGTGTTACTTGTGTTCTCATTCGTCTCCGAAAAACTGATCTGCTGTTAGTTCCGTCAAGTTTTCAGACGCTTAGACTACAGTCTGTTCACTGAAACAAACAGGAAGAAGGAAAGAATTAGAGTCTGTGTGCTTCCAATTCACCCACATAATTTAGCAGTTTATGGAGTTCTTATATGCAGTAACAGGGACATTTAGTTTCAGTAGAAAATAGTCAAGAGAGCTATATTATTATGATGCTATAAACGTGATTAATATAAGGGATTTAAACTATTGCTGAATTCCGACTGGCCTCTTAGAAAAGGCCTAATCACGCGTTTTACTGCACTTTTAAAGCCTTATTAAAGTATTAAAAGGTTCTGGTAGCTTATTAAACATCACATTTAGACAGCGTTGATAAACATAAAAGTCCTTGACACTTCATGTAGAAATTCCGAAAAGTTGCCCTCGAAAAAGAGGGCTTAGTTAGTCTTAGTACAGAAAATGTCGACTAGACTTTACTCCGGAACCGTGCGGTGAATGTACAGAGCTGAGTAAAGCTGAGATAATGAGCCTGGCGCTGAAGAGCAGAGAAAGAAGAGAGAGAAAAAAACAGAGGGCGGGTTTTCGGCTAATCTTTTATGTGTTACTTGTGTTCTCATTCGTCTCTGAAAAACTGGTCTGCTGTTAGTTCCGTCAAGTTATCAGACGCTTGTTCACTGAAACATACAGGAAGAAGGAAAGAAATGGAGTCTGTGTGCTTTCAATTCCCTGAATCATTGAATTCAGGTGTTAATAATTTAGCAGTGTATGGAGTTCAGTGTAGTGCACTATTAAAGCCTTATTAAAGTAATAAAAGGTGCTGGTAGCTTAATAAACATCACATTTAGAGAGCCTTGATAAACATAAATGGGCTCATCCTGTTGGAAGCACTTTAAAAATAAATGCGTAAAAGAAGTTTTACCCGACTTATCTGAGGATATAAAGTGCCTGTATTTTCTCTAGCAATCAGTCGAAGAGAGGGTGAACCAGCGGACTTGAAAAACGGTCTTTGTGATGCTTTACATTTCTACAGAATACATAATTCAGCACTCACAACTCTCTGACACTGTGCTGTATCACCAAGAAAATCAACTAAAGCAAAAAAAAAGCATCTGGAGGCCATGGAACAAATCCAACAGTCGTTTGACAGATTAACGCTGAGTGAAGACTCTGAATGTCGCAGTAGACTCGTGTCGCAGCGGTCAGAGACACACTAAACGAGGCCATCTATTTCGTGGAGCGCCACCGTTCGTCTATGGTTGTTTCTCCCCTTAACATCTGACCACACTGGGGCGTGGAAAAGGAAAACCTGCGCGCGGATTTTTAATAAAGAACTTATCAGTATCAGCCTGTATCCTGAAGACTGCTCAATCACTCGTGTTACTTATATTTATTTTAATTGGGCTTAACAGTGTGTGTCAGTGTTCGTCAATAAAAAAAATCATTGTCAATACTCAGTGGTTTAGATGTGTCTTTTTTTGTCAGAAGTGGAATTTCTAAAGTGCTCTTAAAATATAGAACAAAAAAAAGGATCTTGTAAAAAAGTAGTTTTAAAATAATCATCTGTTAATTCCTACAGGTTTCAGATCCGAATTCCAACGACGGTTTCATATTTCCAAATGGCGATGTCCAAAAATTCATGAACCATAAAAACAGGGAAAATTAACTATACTTTAGAAAATAGTATCATGTAATAAATCAAGTAAAGGTCGTGTTCTTATGATGGGAAAATAGAATAAGAACAAGATTTTTACTTGATTCATTACATAATACAAAGGAAACAAAGAGCCTCGGAAACAAAGGGCTGTTTTTTACATGATTTTAAAACCTAGGAGTGCCTACCGTCATTTTAACACTGTTCCTTAAAAAAAGCTAAGTTTAGTAATAATTTCACTTATTTATGAAAAATATTTAAATCTGAACGACGGTGTTAAAATACACGTAAAAGATCACGTATGCCTTTGAATCCGCATCCACATTCACACAGCTCTACGGTCTGTACTTTGAAACGTACAGTGAATGGTCAGGAGTGACTAGTGTAGGGCGGAGAGAATCAAGTTGAATGGATTTACATGAGCTGTATTTATCTGTGCACTTCCTCTAGTTGTAAGAAAGGATTCATCATTTCCTGCTACCCTCTTACATTTCTACATACGCCATTATTGAGCCCTTACACCTCGCCGAGCTCGCGCAATTTTAAAATACATAAGATTTTGGACATCGAAACATGAACCTTACATTCCCTTAGTCTGTATGTGTAGCGAAATAACACAAGGTTCCACTGTTATTTATTTGATTTGATTTTATTGTTAGTGTCACATAATGAATTCAGACATTAGACAACACACCTTAATAAAATATTAACAGGAACCAGAAACATTTACAAAAACTCTAATAATAATAATAATAATAATAATAATAATAATAATAATAATAATAATAATAATGTTTTCATACATACAACAGGATACACAAAATACTCTCTAACGACAGAATCATGTTTTCAAATGGCAATGTGGAAAAATTTGTAAACCATAAACAGATAGAATTAAATATACTTTAGAAAAAACAGTATCATAAATGATCCAAATGAACACCGTCGTGTTCTTATTCTCATTTCCTGGGCGTTGTCCAACTATTAGTCGTCCAACCTCGACGTTTCCCAGCGTCAGTATTGCGAATGTATGTCCTTCACACTTCATGTAGAAGTTCCGAAAAGTTGCCCTCGAAAAAGAGGGCTTAGTTAGTCTTAGTACAGAAAATAGACTTTACTCCGGAACCGTGCGGTGAATGTACAGAGCTGAGAACTGCTGAAATAATGAGCCTGGCGCTGACGAGCAGAGAAAGAAGAGAGAAAAAAAACAAAGGGCGGGTTTTCGGCTAATCTTTTATGTGTTACTTGTGTTCTCATTCGTCTCTGAAAAGCTGGTCTGCTGTTAGTTCCGTCAAGTTATCAGACGCTTAGACTACAGTCTGTTCACTGAAACATACAGGAAGAAGGAAAGAAATAGAGTCTGTGTGCTTCCAATTCACCCGCATAATTTAGCAGTGTATGGAGTTCAGTGTAGTGCACTATTAAAGCCTTATTAAAGTAATAAAAGGTGCTGGTAGCTTATTAAACATCACATTTAGATAGCCTTGATAAACATAAATGGGCTCATCCTGTTGGAAGCACTTTAAAAATAAATGCGTAAAAGAATACCATGATAGAATACCAAAAGGTTCTCCGTAACCAAGATCATGCCGTTATCAATACGAGTTTGGCGTTAAGACTGGTGACGATTCAGGTATTAAATAAGCCGGAGTGCTACCCGACTTATGTAAGGATATAAAGTGCCTGTATTTTCTCTAGCACTCAGTCGAGGAGAGGGTGAACCAGAGGACTTGAAAAAGGCATTTCGTTTACGTTTTGAAGGAACATTTCTTTGTAATGCTTTACATTTCTACAGAATTCATAATTCAGCACTCACAACTCTCTGAAACTGTGCTGTATCACCAACAAGCGCAACTAAAGCAAAAAAAAGCATCTGGAGGCCATGGAACAAATCCAACAGTCGTTTGACAGATTAACGCTGAGTGAAGAATCTGAATGTCGCAGTAGACTCGTGTCGCAGCGGTCAGAGACACATCGCCTGAGGTTTCGATCCTTGACCCTCGGTGAAGTCGGAGACCCATTCTCATATGTACAACAGCTTAACATCTGGCCACACTGGGGCGTGGAAAAGGAAAACCTGCGCGCGGATTTTTAATAAAGAACTTATCAGTATCAGCCTGTATCCTGAAGACTGCTTAGTCATTCGTGCTACTTATATTTATTTTAATTGGGCTTAACAGTGTGTGTCAATGTTCGTCAATAAAAATCTTTGTCAATACTCGGTAGTTTGTATTTGTATTTTCTATAATGTTTGTCTTTTTTGTCAAAAGTGGTATTACTGAACTGCTCTTAAAATAAAGAACAATAAAAAGTACATCCGCACTCCAACGACGGTTTCTTATTTCCAAATGGCAATGTCGAACCATAAAAACAGGGAGAATTAACTATGCTTTAGAACAGAGGTATTCAACTAAAATTTAAAGAGGTCCAGTAAGAGAAAATTTCTTGAAGCAAAGGTCCAGAAGATCATAATGTCTAACTAGTTAGTGTGATATATATTTAAGTAGCCTAGTAGTTGTATCAACATCTGCAAGCAATTAATACTTGACTGTCAAATCAAATAAATTCAGTACAATCCAAAAACTTTTTCACAATATTTATTGTCACATAACATAGAACTGAACAAATGTATTATTGTTAATATGTATAAGGTTCTCTCATTAAATAAATAAAAGTAGGGCTACATTTCAAAATAAGAGAAAATAAATAAAATGTGAAAACTGTGTATATTTAAATAAAGTGCTTAACTTTCCCTTTTATATCGCTCTCCCCCACTTTTTGCTCAGTGAGAGAACTGAGCTCTAGCTTGACTTGCCAGGATTTTAAACCTGGGCATGAATGGAGTCAGGACCATTCTCATACACACGTGGAGGTGCTCATTAGTAAGTTTGGAACGATATTTAGTTTTGATTATATTCCTTGTAGTGAACGCTGCCTCGCAGTTGTATGTAGAGCCAAACATGGTCAAGATGTATAGCACTACTTTCCTCAGACATGGGAAAGCTGTCTCAGGGACGGTTTGGAGCCAGAAAGT
This sequence comes from Tachysurus vachellii, assembly GCF_030014155.1. Lineage (NCBI taxonomy): Eukaryota > Metazoa > Chordata > Actinopteri > Siluriformes > Bagridae > Tachysurus > Tachysurus vachellii. Next base: position 19,179,188 of record NC_083478.1, read on the forward strand.
GGAAGGGTCAGTTCTTACAAAGTGCTCTTTCAGGGCCACATCTACTTGGAGATCAACCAATTGCATCTGGAGAGACCCAGCATTTACCCATTTAAAGTGCTGTGTGACTTCTTTTGAGAACCCTCTGTGATGAGAAACGGGTTCTGAATGAACATGGTGAGCTGCTGTCCAAAGATGAAGCTGTCAAAACGGTTGCTGAAGTTTACAGTCAGTTTATCAATAAAGTCAACAAAAGAAGAAACATCTCTCTTTCCCTGAACTTGTTCCTGCACTGCTGGGAAGTGTGCACAGTCTCCCTGCAGGTCTTCCTTGAACACCTCAAGTTTCCTCTGAAAGGAGCGGACAGCTGTCATCATTTCACAAATTGAATTGTCCATGCCCTGTAGCCTCAAATTTAGATCATTCAGATGTGAAGTGATATCAACCAAAAAGGCCACATTATCCATCTGTTTCTCATTTTCTAAAAAGATTGATGAATGATGCAATGGTAAGCTATGAGCTCAGGATTGTCCTCTTTCAGCCTTGTTACAGCTCCTTTCTCTCTCCTTATCATAGCAGGGGCTCCATCTGTGGTTATTGAGACCACTTGTTTTGGCTCTAGTCCTCTCTTTGATAACATCTCCTTAATGGCCAGATAGATGTCTTCTCCTCTTGTACTGGTCTGAAGGGGAGTGACACCCAACAGGTCTTCACAAAATGCTTTCTGTTCTGTGTTGAAAATTCTGACATACACTAACAGCTGAGCATTGTCACACATGTCAGTTGACTCATCCACAGCTAAGCCTACACGTCCTGAGCTAATATTTCACTTTTCTTTGTGGCAGATGATGCCGACATGGGTATTTGCTTTATTTTATCACAAAGCTCTTGTTTTTGTTTTCCCTCAAGTAGTGTTTCAGCTACTGCACTCATGCATTCTTTGACAACCCCTCCATCAGTAAATGGCTTTTTGTGTTGACCCAAAATCCAAGCAACTCTGAGGGAACACTCGTGAGCACGTTGTTGGGCAGTGAATGTGTGGCTCAGGATCCTGGTCATATTGGGCTCTGAGACTATTTATTTTCTGTGATCTCACTTCAGATTTCAGAGGAAATGTTTGTTCAAAACCTTATGTTTAGCCTCATAATGGCGTTTCACATTGCCACTTTTAATAAGTGCCACGTTTTCTGAGCATATGAGACACACTGGTTTAGTGCTCCCAGTGGGAAGTATGAACATAAATGAGTCTGTCCATTCCGGATTAAATGCTCTATTTTCGCTGTCCACTTTTCTTTTTTTG